>NW_027455662.1:0-32937 GCF_040206685.1 Ascaphus truei
GCTTAAGCTTGCTGCATGGAGCCATCCCTTTCTCACCGCAACCCATCTACACCTCTGGGTTTTTTTCCTTTTTTACCCTTTTCTAATCTTTGTTTAAGTCACAGAAACCTTTGTAAATCAGTATTGCCGACCTGACGAAGAGAGGAAAACTCTTGAAATTCTCGAAAATTTACAATATATCAAATGTTAGTCCAAATAAAAAAGGTATCACCTAATACTTAAGTACTCATTTATTTGCACTATCACGGCTATTTCCATTTTATATATAATATAGTTGCACTAGAATTGCAATATTATCACACATTTCACATCACACACACACACACACACACACACACACACACACACACACACACACACACACACACACCACACACACACACACACACACACACACACACACACACACACACACCACACACACACACACACACACACACACACACACACACACACACACACACACACTGTATCACAGAACTATTTGAGGTTTGATGGGAAGTCACCCAAACTCCGCCTCTTTATTGCTCTGGCAGTGATTTTGAAAAGCAATCAAAGTAACTCTGTATAGAATCCCTGCCTGCAGTGGAAGCTGTTTGCCAAGCGATAATGGGAAAGATCGGGTTGCAGACCTACAGTAAGACATGCAAATGCACCACACGTGGTATTTCTATTTGCTGTAGACTCTATGGTAGAGGGTTTGTCACTTTTTTTTACCCTCTATAACTTTTTAATGTCATTAAATATTACATTCGTATGAGTTTAATTTTGAAACAGGCTTCTCATGTACCAAACATACAACATTAATGCATTTATGTAATTATTTGTAATAATCCTATGTAACCCCTGCACACACTTCTCAATTGTCTCAGTTTTAATGTTTTCAATGAAAGGTCGGTGATCCATTTTATGCACACAAGAGACAGTGTAAAAAGCTCCCAAATAAGCTACATTGCTGATTGATTTGATTGGTATGAAGTTAATATAGTACAAACAATGCATCAGCTATTTTCCTATTTTGCTGTCTCATTTTTCTCGAGAAGTGATTCAGGAAGTAGCTATATGGAACAATATGCTCATGATTAAGATGATGTCATCGTGTTGGCAGGGACCGGGTGAAACGGATAGGGGGCGATGAGGAGGTGGAAGGCAACACGACATATTTAAAATGAATTTCATATGCATTTCATTAATTAATGAAAACATTTTTTTTTTTTTTACATTTTCACATTCCAGACTGGAATATTTGGTAAAAGAAAACAAATTTTTTTCAAATAGTTTGTTTGTCATGTTTTAAAGCTCTGAATGTCCCATAACACTGGGGGAACCATCATAATAAGGGGGTACCCTGGTGGCCTTATGACATTGACCACTGATGTCCAGAGGCAGATAGGGGTCATGTGACTGTTACACTGGCAACTACTTGACTCAAAGACCAGAAGATCCTTAACAATACACCACAGGTTAATCCTCATAATGACCAAGCAGCCTACTAAACTTGCCTAGTTTATACAAATCATACAGACGCACACATTATTGTAAATATATTCTTTTTAGGCCCTTTTTTGCCACTGTGGCCATGCAGGTAACTGCACTCCCTTTGTATGCCAAAGTGGATGCTAAAATATTGCAAGGCAAGGGTTTGGCAAACGCTAAGGGAAGCAATGGGTTAACCTCCCTTTCCCAAAACTCCAGGATCCCCTAACCTTTCTCTCTCATACACTTACCTCTACCACTCCCACAACAATCAACCCTTATTCAATCAACCCCTATCATAGCTTACATTAGTCATAGATCAACAGAAATTAAATAATTTAATTAAAAGAAAAAAAAACACTTTAATCAGTTTTCTTCATGCGCTATGTAATCTTCTGGGTATGGAATCCTATGGTTCTTTTGAAGAAAAAATGAAGGAGAATTACAGGTTAAGTTGAAGCATTTTTATCGTACTTTAGAGATCAGGTCTCATTGTCATTGGAGATGAGCAAAACATCAAGCATCATTTATTTTTAAATATAGGCTAAAGCAGTAAAATTCCGGGCATTATTGAAATCCCTGCTCTGTGATTGGTTAAAATTCAGGAATTTTTGCAGCTTGCAATGTGTTTATTTCTAGCCAATCAGCTTTTCCTTTTGTCAGAACAGCTCTGAGACAGGGCAGGAGATTGGTCAGGAAGCAGCCAGGCAGTGACTCCTCCCCCTCCCTCCGTGAACAGAGCTCCATGGAAATCATGGTCCTATATAAATGCATTGCAGACTTATGTTAGCCATAGAAATCACTTTTAAAGTCCTTAACATCACTTATTGGCCAGGACATACATGAAAATCAGAGGTCACTCTAAACGATATAGCAAAAACAAAAGGCTTATAAACTACAGCATGCCCCAGCTCTCATTCATGTGCATGGAAGTAAAGTCCTTCTAACGGTTAGCAAAAGTTTGTGGATCAGGGTCTATAGATAGTATACTACAAAAATATTATAAAGCAAGAGGAATGTTAAAGAAAAATGGCTGTTTTGTCTAAGGAAATGTATCCTAATTTGCTTACAAGTACTCAAGTTTAATATGAATGTCTTTGATGATATGATGTATTTCCTTTCCAGGACCATAATCCATGCAGCATTCGCACTTGGAGAAACAGGCTGCGTTGGTAGTTGCACAGCGCCAGGTTAAGGAGGTTTAGGAGGAGCCAACAGTTGGAGGAGGTGGCTCAACCTGTGACTGTCCCCCAAGCTACCCTCCAGTCTACACCACCAGCTACTCCCCAGCATACACAACCTGCCACTAGAGCTGCAGCCAGAAGCCAGGTAGCATCAGAATCTCAAGGTGCAACAATAATGGATCAGTAGAGGGGGCCGATGGAGATTCAGGGTTTTTAAGGGACATTGGGGGCTATGCACTAAGCTCCGAGCTTTCGCGCCGGCCTGAAAAAAATTAGCACGTCCGATAAAAAATGAAGGCGGCGGCGCGATCACTAAGGCCCTCAGCCCATTTGTTATCGGACGTGCCCAAAACTGGCTTATCGTGCGTGCAATGTTTTTCCCCCTGCTAGCATTATTAACCTTTCCGTACGCTAGCTGATAGTAAAAAAAAGCCGCTTGTAACATTTGCATGGAGATTTGCCATCTCCATGCAAGGCTGTTACAGGCGATCGTACAATAAATAAATACATTTTAATTATAGTGTAGATGTGCAGGGGGTCTCCGGAACTGACCCGCGTTAGTTTCAGGTCCAAGGACCCCCTACTTCAGGAGATACAGGCCCCGTTATGGGGTGCCGGTATCCCCTGCAGAATTTCAATGTCCCGGTCACGTGACGTGGACAAGAAGCCGGCGTCACATGGTATTTCAGCTAATCAGATCGTGGGAACCAATTCCACACCCTGATTTGCTGAAATACCATGTGACGCCGGCCATCTTGGATCTTGTGACGTCATCGTAAAAGCAAATGAAGCACAGCCATTCTGATTGGCTGGCATCATTCCCTTTAAGTGACGTCATGTAAAAAAAAAAAAAAAATTAAAGTCGGAATATGATTTTAACAGCCAATCAGGTGGCTGATAACCATTTTGAGGCTAAATGTGATGTCACTAGCCATATTTAAGGCCGTGACGCCTCATTTGAGCCCAAGAAGACGACGGGACAACATCGCTTGGGATTTAACATGGGGTATTTTGGATTGACAGATGACGATAGAAGATAGAGAAGATGAAGAAATGGTTACAGATGAAGAAAAAAGAAGGTGAGTAAAGAAAGAAAAAAGAAGATTGTGGTACCTGAGCCGGATCTTCATGGCGGATGGCATCGGATGCTATTGGAGGGCTTCAAGGTACGTGAGCTTCCTGTTACCCCGGGAGTCGGAGGGCCACCGCTTCTAATGTTAAGTAATACAGTATATTCAATGTCTGTAAATGTCTTTTTTTACAGGTTTTTTCATTGGATATGTGTTTTGTTTTTTTGGGGCAGGCATATTGACTGATAATATATTAATCTGTACCACTTTAGGGTACAGATTAATACATTATTATTACAATATTTGGGGGGCATTTGTGGCTTGGTATTGCTGTTGATTTTTTTATGTCAGTTTCTTATATGGATGTAATTGTTTTTTTTTTCATGCTTAATGTAATAAAATGTTTGCGATTGGTGTTCGCTTGTAGTTAATGTTGTATTATGTTAGCTAATGTGTTTTATGGTTCTTTCTGAGATTGTTTGAATGTATTTCTTTGTCTTTTAATGTTTACATTCATTAATGTTGTTGTAATTAATTGGTTTGATTGGTTAGTGTTACTATTAATTTTGAGTTGGTTTAGGAATTAATTGGTTTAATTGGTTAATGGTTTAATTAATTAATTGTTGATGTTGTTACTGCTTGAATTCATTGGATTAGCTGGCTACTGTTTTTATTGACTTTATTTAGGTATACTAATACAGTGTTTATTAATGGGCAAATAATCTATTATCCATATCTGGATAATAGTTATTTTGCACATTACTGTACTGTATGTGTTAGGGGGTGTGTATTTAGTTAGAAATATTGTTTAGTATTTTTGTAGGCACAACATTGGTACCGCAGGCCCGCGGGTACCCCGGGACGGCCGCGGGGTCAGCGGGGACACCCGCGCAACCCCCGGCCTCCCTCGGGGACCCCTGCGGGGTCAGCCGGGGACACCCGCCAGCCTGTTGTATTGGTTTTGCGCCTGCAAAAAGGTAAACAAATAATTTTTTCTAAGTCCAGCTTTTTTTTATCACCTGCCTTT
Source organism: Ascaphus truei (assembly GCF_040206685.1). Taxonomy (NCBI): domain Eukaryota; kingdom Metazoa; phylum Chordata; class Amphibia; order Anura; family Ascaphidae; genus Ascaphus; species Ascaphus truei. The sequence goes on from NW_027455662.1 coordinate 4,758, forward strand.
AGCTGCTGAGCTTTATTCAGCACAACTTTAACGTACGATCAGTTTGCGTTGCTTAGTGAATCCCGCAGAAGGGCAGGATTCAGCGCAAACAGCTGATCGTACGAGCAAAGTTGGACTTTGAAAAAATTTCCAGGAAAAAGTCAGTTTTAGAGCGCAAAGTGCCTGTTTGCGCGGCTTAGTGCATAGCGCTCGGCGGAACTTCACATTCTAAGAGCACTTTGCGCTCTTAAAACGACTTATCACTGCTTAGTGCATAGCCCCCATTGTGAGCCATCTTGCCCGTATTGAGTCCAAGGCAGTCATTAAAGGGCCAAGGCATGCAGAAGCGATGGAACACCGGAAGCAAGCTGTGCGATGCCGGGAGCGAGCGGAGCAACGCTGGGAGCAGGCATTCAATCAGAGTGCCCGCTCATTCTGCTGGCTCCAAGGCAGCACACAACTGATGCTACCACCAGCATTGCCCAGTTGACAGGATATGACAGTGTGTTGACCTGGGCAATGCGCTTAATCGATTTTATGGTTCCTCAGTGCTAACAACATCAAGAGAATCACTGGAGTCGCTGCCAATATCAGGGATATCCAAAATTGGGGAGACTACCCCGTCTGGACCCTCTTCAGAGGAGATGGTGACACCCTCTTCACCAATTGCCTGGCATAGTAGAGTCCGTGCATGTGGCCCAAGTGCAGGAGGCAGCTACGAGGAGGCAGAGAATGTAAATATGTATACTGTATATAGATGTATTATTTCTGTTATGTATATAGTTCTAGTTGTTGTTTATTTTATATGTTAAATTATTTCATTTTTAACACACAGGGCCTTAATCTGTTGCTGTGTTTCAGCCATTAATATTTTCCACCATATATATGTTCGTATAACACGTCATGAAAGGGTTAAATCCTACACTCAGTTCATTCATATGGGCAGGGCCACAGACAGCTATTCCGAGGCCCAGAACTAAGTTTCCACAGCCCCATCCCCCCAGTCTCAGTCAGAGATTTCCCCCTCACTCACACGCCCATCTCTCCCCTCCCTCTCCCACTCCCCTATCTCCCTCCTGTCCCCACCTCTCTTCCCCTCACACACCCGCGCTCTCTCCCTAATGCCCCCACCTCTCTCTCCCTCATGCTCTCACCTCTCACCCTCCCTCGCGCCCCCACCTCTCTCTCTCAGCACCAAGCTGCATGACCACAAAGCACACATGGCACCTACAGGCAGGGCCGCTGACAGATTTCCCAGGCCCAGGACTACGGTTCTGACCGGGCCTCCGCACTGTCAGCAGTGTTGCGAGCCCCATTTCCCACCTCGTGAGCCCCCTCTATTTCCCTCCCTCTTCCCATGTATTTCTCTCCCCTCCGTCACACCTTTCACTCTCCCTGCCTCAATCAATAACCCCACTCACTCAATACCTACCCCTCCGCCTCACATGTATTTCTCTCCCCTGCATCTCACTCTTACTCCCTTTTTTCCTCACTTCACCTTTTTCTCACTCTCCCCCCTACGTCAATTACCCCACTCTCACTCAATCCCCCTCCTCGCACTCATTCACTCCCCCCTCACACAATTCCCCCCACGAAATATATACAAAAACCGCACCCCCAATGCAAAAAACTTCCCACCCCCAAATACTGTACATACAAAAGAATCCCCACCCCCAAATATATACAACCCCCCAAATACATTTTTTTTAAAAACGACTCCCCAATACATTTGAAACGCCCCAATACATATTACCCCCATACATATATTTTAAAAAAATAAATAAAAAGAAAAAACCCCAACACATATAACCCCCCCCTCCAAATACATATAAAACCCCAATACATATAAAATCCCCAATACATATGAAAAAGACCCCAATACATATGAAAAAGACTCCAGGACTGGAGTTGGCCACCCCTATTCTAAACTTTATTTTTTAACTATACACACGCCCTCATATTCTTGTATGTGCCAAATTCTCTCTCTCTGGCCCTACTTCTACTCCTGTAACTTCCTATATGACCCCTCCTCTGGCTTTCTCTACGTTCCTTCTAATCGCTCACCATCAACTTCCCCCAACCCCTCTCTCTTCTACTAACTACTTATTTCCTTTTGGGAGCACTAGAGAGCTCTTTTAATAAATACTGGAGCTTTCACAATACTCATGCTCTTTCACATATACACAGAACAGTCTATTACGTATTAACCCTGCAGAATTGTAATGATCTATGAAAGGGAAAGTACACCAAATTTAGATGACTCATATGTACAGTACAGTAGCTTGCAATATCTTACATAGAGTACATGACATTTTTTCCCACCAAGCAAGCTGCAACACGTAGCCCTAGATAGCACAGAAAGGGTCACCAAGTAGACCTCGAAAGTCCCTTTTTATGTTAGCATTCGGGGTATTTCCTGATTTGCATCTACAAGCTCTCACTCCAAGTTGCAATTCATTTCACATTCTGTTTAAAAAGCATCAATATGTATAAAGCACATGAAGCCTTTTTTGGAAAATGACCATGCTGCATCATTAAACAATATGACTATGCAAATCCAGTGTACTAAAGCTGATTCTCCTTTAAAGCACCTATGTGCCTTTGAAAACAAAAAAGTGTTCCCCCCCGCCCCACCCAACCTGGTGAGAAGCAGGGAGTCTTTGGAGCTGAGTCACGTTCATTTCAGCTCCTGTGACTCACTTTTCCATGAGGCTGCGGCCCAGTCACTGCCACAGCGCACGGCTCGGCATGCGCTGTGCGTGTAAGCAGCGCCCCTCAATGGGGGAGGGCCCAGTACGCACCTTCCCGCTGAAGGTGCAGCCGCGGCGTGCGGCAGGTTTTTTTTCAACTCCATGAAATGGAGTTCAAACCCTGCGACGGAGGCGTGAACTAGCCGCGTGACGTAATGGGCACGCCCCCGCAAATCCCCGACCACGCCCCCTCCCATCGCAAGCTCCCTCTCTCCCTCGCAGATCACGGTTAGCGCTGTGCACGCGTCGCCCCCCCCCACCGGGCGCGCGTGTCACAGACATTACTGGGACCGCAGTCTTACAGTGCATGTAAAGAAGCTGTCTTACATAGTTACATTTAAACGTCCCACATCACGCAGGTCAATAGGGCGCAAAGGATGACGTCAGTTTCTTATATCTAACGCAGGGCATTAGACAAGCTAAAATGTGGCGGATTTTTGGGGCAAAAAGAGTGGTGCAGAGAGAGACAGACTATGTACTGACCTTCAGCTTGACATACTAAAGGATGTAACACTATGATTAAGGGAGAGAAATTTAAGATGCCCATAAAGGACTGTGCCTGGAAAGCAATGCACACCTGCAGTGGTAAACCGGTGTGAGAGTGAACCTGGGCTGTCCGGATAGGGGGGAAAGAGGCCTGGCGTGATCAGCTTACTCAGGATGGAGAGAAAGGGCCGGACACGAGTGTAGCCTGCCTGGAATTAGTGGATGGGTGGGGGCGTCGCTTGTTCAGAGAGAGGGGAAGGCTGGGGAGTGGGGGGGGAGGGGGGTAGCCTGCCTGAAGACTGGAGAGAAGATAGCCAGGTCGTAGCCTGCACAAAGAGAGACAACGGCCAGGGGCATTGCTTGCCCAGAGAGAGAGAGAGAGAGGATGGACAGAGGTGTAGCTTGACCAGAGAGAGAGGATGGACAGGGGCATAGCCTCTCCAGAGAGAAAGGAGAGCTGGGTGCTGCCCAGGGATGAGGAGGAAGGGAGCAACTTGGTAAGAAGCAACACCTGGCACCAGTGGATGGCGGCAGGCAGAATACTGAGCCCAGTAAGCATATGGCAACACTCGGGTAAAGCCAAGTACAAACCAGGCTTTTGGAGAGCAAGCATAAATAATCCATTGCTGAGCTGAAAGACTGTTAAACTGCCAGCTAGCATTCTGATTTTGCATCCAGCATAGGAGACTGGGAAGTCTGATATTTAAAGCCATAGCTCAGCTGAGATCAGTTAATGAGCCAACAGCAGCGAGGCAGACTGAGAGGCAGGATTGGGGTTGGTAGTCTCCCACATGACAAATACAGGCAAAGCCTTCCAAATACAGCGGTAATGAAATTCCGCACTAGTAAATTAGAAGTTTAGCACAATTTCGGAGACACGTTTCTACATATTTACTTAAGAAAAAATAAATACCCAAAAACTCAAGAGAGCCAAAATGTCTCTATCTTGTAATAGCTTTAGAGGAAGGTGCATGTTTGTTCAAGTGAGGCCACACTACATAACAACAGAGAAGATAGAGCAAAAGGCATGTTGTAGTACTACACCTCTGAGTGTTACTTTGGTAGTGTGCTGCCTCTTGCTCTATCTTCTCTATATATTTTCTTACAAAGATAACAAAAATGTCAATGTATGTGTAAAAAAAATTTAGTGACAAGAAAATAGACTAATTAATCAGGAATATGGGTGGGAGGAAGAAACATTTTTAGACATACAAGAGATTTCTTGATTTGACTAGTGCGTCAAGGATAATTTCTGTGTCCACTGGCTTTCTTCACCTCATGTACATTGATTTGCTGTCACACCCAATACTCTGTGTGTGTGTGTGTGTGTGTATATATATATATATGCAAATACAACTGTATGCTCATCTGCATGTCTTAGGCAGGTCTGCAACCCTGCCTTTCCCCATCATCATCCAGCATACAGCACTTCCACTGCAGCAAGGGATTCTGGGAAATGACATGCAAATGAGCACACAGTGTCACTTTTTGCCTCAAAAACCATTTTTAACATGGTTCCCTATAGGCTTAAGCTTGCTGCATGGTCACAGCTTTGAGCACAGCCAGGGTTAAGGTGCATACCCAGAAAACCACCCACAGACAGCTGTTTCAACTTTTTTTTATTTTTTATTAAAGTTTTATTCATATTCCAGTTTTATATACAAAAGTAACATTTTTGAAAATAATAAACCGTCCCAAACATTACAAAAAACCCATACATTTCATAATATCATCATTTCATCCTATCCTTACAAGTTACCAATTATCTAAAGAGAAAATAACATCTAAAAAAAAACCTTACACCCTCCCTGCCTTTCCTAAAATTGCTTTTTTGTTTTTTCTCATATTATCAAACACTTCTTCTGTTTTGTCCCTTTTCCAGTTCAGTATAGATTGTAAATCTTTCATCACTGATTCGGGCGACGCTCCTGGACTATTCTGCTTAATACTGGCAATCCAAAAATCTGACTCCCCCACTTTTTCCTCAACCTCAGCTATTTTCTGCCTTAAATCTCTTTCCCTTAGTGTTTCTTCCGGACCACTAGGTCCTGCCCCTCCTCTTACCTTACTTTCTGATACTGCCCCCAATACCTTACTTTCTGATACTTTGACCTCAACTCCTGAGTCCTGGATTTGTTTTGGTTTTCTCTCTCCTAGCGCTGTCCTTGCCCCTATTTCTCCTTCGCTCTCACTTCTGCTTGTCCCCCCTACCATACGCTTTGGTGTCCCTGTCTTTTCTTTTGACTCCTTTTCCTTAACTCCACTAATTCCTGCATTCACCTCCTTCTCCCTCTTTTCTTTATCTATCACAACCACTTTCCGTTTGGGTACCTCCTCTGTTTCTTGCGCTTCCCTATCTAACTCCTTTTTTCCCTCTTTCCCTTTGCTCACGGTCAGTTCCTCTTCCCCACTCCCGTCAAAACTGGCCGGATCCAGCGCCCAAACCTTTGCCTTCACCCCCCTATCTTGCCGTTGCTCACTCTTCCCCTCCCCTTCACCTGTACAAACAATGTCACTTTGTAAACTGCGCTTTTGCACCCCTTTCTTGGGTCCAGTCGTATCCATTATTTCCACTTCCCCCTCCCCCTCTATTGGGCCACTTTCTACCCTTTCTTCTCTTCTTAAATCCTCCTCATACATTGCTGTTATAGCAGGATCAAGCCCTCCCTCTTGGGAACTCTCCATCTCAAAAATTCCCAGACCCTCCACTGTCTCTTCCTCTTCTTCTAGCACAATGCCCCCTTTTGCTGCCTGGGCATATGTCCTTTTAGTGCACTGCCGTGCCAAGTGTCCTTCCTCTCCGCATAGATGGCATCTCTTAGGGACTCCACAATTGGCTGCAGTATGTCCCTCTTCCCCACAATTACGGCACACAATTCCCGTTTTCGTGCAACCCTCCTTTGTATGTCCTTAAGTGTGGCAATGCCTGCAATATAGAGGCTGTCCCGGGTAAAACAAAAATCCTCTGTCTCCCCTGATATTAAACATGGCCGGTGGATGTGTAACTCCTCCCACACATGATGGATCCCGTCTGAACCGTACCCAGAAACGTCTCTTCCCGTTGTACATGCCATACGGGTTTTTAAGTTCTTCACCTCCTCAGATCATTTTACAATACCGTTTCAAAAACGTCACAATCTCCTCTTTCCTTGCATACGGATTGTACATGTGAAGTACAAGTGGTCTCTCCTCTAGCATAAAACTTGGAATTACCTTGATGCCTTGTAAGATTGGGTCACCAGACTTCTCCTTGCACTTTTCAAAAGTGCACCAAACATCCGCTTCTTGAAAACAGGTCAGGTCATAAAATCCCCTGCGCAGGGAAATCCTGAAGGCAGAAGATCCTCTCAGCGTCCAGACCAATCAATTGCTTCAGCACCTTCTCCACTATCCACTGCAGGTTCACTCGACATCTCTCGGTCTCCTCGATCAGGAACCGAATGGAATTGCGCATTCCAGCTTGCGACGTCATCTCTGCTCTCCCAAGCTCAGGTGCGGCACCCCAAAAGCAGCAAGAGACTTAAGCCAGTAAAGGCGATGTCCCAGGGCAAAGGTGCCGGCCCCTCACTTCCGCATCTGCTCGCTCAGAACCGCTCGCTCATGATCAATCCTCACAGCTCAGGATGGCGTGCCCCCCCAAAAGCAGCAAGTGGCTTAAGACTCCCAAAGGAGCCGATGCCACAGGGCCAAGGGGGCACAGTCCCAGCTACACAGCTGTTTCGACCTTGATGGGTCTCATCAGTGTGGGGTTGATTTTAACTGGGTATGCATGAGAGGCTATGGGATAGGCTATACCATAATACTGAGTTAAGTTATGGTGAGTAAAAAAAGTGACAAAAACCCTCCACAGGAAAGCAAATATGCAAATACAACTGTATGCTCATCTGCATGTCTTAGGCAGGTCTGCAACCCCGCCTTTCCCCATTATCACCCAGCATACAGCACTTCCACTGCAGCAAGGGATTCTGGGAAATGACATGCAAATGAGCACACAGTGTCACTTTTTGCCTCAAAAACCATTTTTAACATGGTTCCCTATAGGCTTAAGCTTGCTGCATGGAGCCATCCCTTTCTCACCGCAACCCATCTACACCTCTGGGTTTTTTTCCTTTTTTACCCTTTTCTAATCTTTGTTTAAGTCACAGAAACCTTTGTAAATCAGTATTGCCGACCTGACGAAGAGAGGAAAACTCTTGAAATTCTCGAAAATTTACAATATATCAAATGTTAGTCCAAATAAAAAAGGTATCACCTAATACTTAAGTACTCATTTATTTTGCACTATCACGGCTATTTCCATTTTATATATAATATAGTTGCACTAGAATTGCAATATTATCACACATTTCACATCACACACACACACACACACACACACACACACACACACACACACACACACACACACACACACACACACACACACACACACACACACACACACACACACACACACACACACACACACACACACACACACACACACACACACACACACACACACACACTGTATCACAGAACTATTTGAGGTTTGATGGGAAGTCACCCAAACTCCGCCTCTTTATTGCTCTGGCAGTGATTTTGAAAAGCAAATCAAAGTAACTCTGTATAGAATCCCTGCCTGCAGTGGAAGCTGTTTGCCAAGCGATAATGGGGAAAGATCGGGTTGCAGACCTACAGTAAGACATGCAAATGCACCACACGTGGTATTTCTATTTGCTGTAGACTCTATGGTAGAGGGTTTGTCACTTTTTTTTACCCTCTATAACTTTTTTAATGTCATTAAATATTACATTCGTATGAGTTTAATTTTGAAACAGGCTTCTCATGTACCAAACATACAACATTAATGCATTTATGTAATTATTTGTAATAATCCTATGTAACCCCTGCACACACTTCTCAATTGTCTCAGTTTTAATGTTTCAATGAAAGGTCGGTGATCCATTTTATGCACACAAGAGACAGTGTAAAAAGCTCCCAAATAAGCTACATTGCTGATTGATTTGATTGGTATGAAGTTAATATAGTACAAACAATGCATCAGGCTATTTTCCTATTTTGCTGTCTCATTTTTCTCGAGAAGTGATTCAGGAAGTAGCTATATGGAACAATATGCTCATGATTAAGATGATGTCATCGTGTTGGCAGGGACCGGGTGAAACGGATAGGGGGCGATGAGGAGGTGGAAGGCAACACGACATATTTAAAATGAATTTCATATGCATTTCATTAATTAATGAAAACATTTTTTTTTTTTTTTACATTTTCACATTCCAGACTGGAATATTTGGTAAAAGAAAACAAATTTTTTTCAAATAGTTTGTTTGTCATGTTTTAAAGCTCTGAATGTCCCATAACACTGGGGGAACCATCATAATAAGGGGGTACCCTGGTGGCCTTATGACATTGACCACTGATGTCCAGAGGCAGATTGGGGTCATGTGACTGTTACACTGGCAACTACTTGACTCAAAGACCAGAAGATCCTTAACAATACACCACAGGTTAATCCTCATAATGACCAAGCAGCCTACTAAACTTGCCTAGTTTATACAAATCATACAGACGCACACATTATTGTAAATATATTCTTTTTAGGCCCTTTTTTGCCACTGTGGCCATGCAGGTAACTGCACTCCCTTTGTATGCCAAAGTGGATGCTAAAATATTGCAAGGCAAGGGTTTGGCAAACGCTAAGGGAAGCAATGGGTTAACCTCCCTTTCCCAAAACTCCAGGATCCCCTAACCTTTCTCTCTCATACACTTACCCTCTACCACTCCCACAACAATCAACCCTTATTCAATCAACCCCTATCATAGCTTACATTAGTCATAGATCAACAGAAATTAAATAATTTAATTAAAAGAAAAAAAAACACTTTAATCAGTTTTCTTCATGCGCTATGTAATCTTCTGGGTATGGAATCCTATGGTTCTTTTGAAGAAAAAATGAAGGAGAATTACAGGTTAAGTTGAAGCATTTTTATCGTACTTTAGAGATCAGGTCTCATTGTCATTGGAGATGAGCAAAACATCAAGCATCATTTATTTTTAAATATAGGCTAAAGCAGTAAAATTCCGGGCATTATTGAAATCCCTGCTCTGTGATTGGTTAAAATTCAGGAATTTTTGCAGCTTGCAATGTGTTTATTTCTAGCCAATCAGCTTTTCCTTTTGTCAGAACAGCTCTGAGACAGGGCAGGAGATTGGTCAGGAAGCAGCCAGGCAGTGACTCCTCCCCCTCCCTCCGTGAACAGAGCTCCATGGAAATCATGGTCCTATATAAATGCATTGCAGACTTATGTTAGCCATAGAAATCACTTTTAAAGTCCTTAACATCACTTATTGGCCAGGACATACATGAAAATCAGAGGTCACTCTAAACGATATAGCAAAAACAAAAGGCTTATAAACTACAGCATGCCCCAGCTCTCATTCATGTGCATGGAAGTAAAGTCCTTCTAACGGTTAGCAAAAGTTTGTGGATCAGGGTCTATAGATAGTATACTACAAAAATATTATAAAGCAAGAGGAATGTTAAAGAAAAATGGCTGTTTTGTCTAAGGAAATGTATCCTAATTTGCTTACAAGTACTCAAGTTTAATATGAATGTCTTTGATGATATGATGTATTTCCTTTCCAGGACCATAATCCATGCAGCATTCGCACTTGGAGAAACAGGCTGCGTTGGTAGTTGCACAGCGCCAGGTTAAGGAGGTTTAGGAGGAGCCAACAGTTGGAGGAGGTGGCTCAACCTGTGACTGTCCCCCAAGCTACCCTCCAGTCTACACCACCAGCTACTCCCCAGCATACACAACCTGCCACTAGAGCTGCAGCCAGAAGCCAGGTAGCATCAGAATCTCAAGGTGCAACAATAATGGATCAGTAGAGGGGGCCGATGGAGATTCAGGGTTTTTAAGGGACATTGGGGGCTATGCACTAAGCTCCGAGCTTTCGCGCCGGCCTGAAAAAAATTAGCACGTCCGATAAAAAATGAAGGCGGCGGCGCGATCACTAAGGCCCTCAGCCCATTTGTTATCGGACGTGCCCAAAACTGGCTTATCGTGCGTGCAATGTTTTTCCCCCTGCTAGCATTATTAACCTTTCCGTACGCTAGCTGATAGTAAAAAAAAGCCGCTTGTAACATTTGCATGGAGATTTGCCATCTCCATGCAAGGCTGTTACAGGCGATCGTACAATAAATAAATACATTTTAATTATAGTGTAGATGTGCAGGGGGTCTCCGGAACTGACCCGCGTTAGTTTCAGGTCCAAGGACCCCCTACTTCAGGAGATACAGGCCCCGTTATGGGGTGCCGGTATCCCCTGCAGAATTTCAATGTCCCGGTCACGTGACGTGGACAAGAAGCCGGCGTCACATGGTATTTCAGCTAATCAGATCGTGGGAACCAATTCCACACCCTGATTTGCTGAAATACCATGTGACGCCGGCCATCTTGGATCTTGTGACGTCATCGTAAAAGCAAATGAAGCACAGCCATTCTGATTGGCTGGCATCATTCCCTTTAAGTGACGTCATGTAAAAAAAAAAAAAAAATTAAAGTCGGAATATGATTTTAACAGCCAATCAGGTGGCTGATAACCATTTTGAGGCTAAATGTGATGTCACTAGCCATATTTAAGGCCGTGACGCCTCATTTGAGCCCAAGAAGACGACGGGACAACATCGCTTGGGATTTAACATGGGGTATTTTGGATTGACAGATGACGATAGAAGATAGAGAAGATGAAGAAATGGTTACAGATGAAGAAAAAAGAAGGTGAGTAAAGAAAGAAAAAAGAAGATTGTGGTACCTGAGCCGGATCTTCATGGCGGATGGCATCGGATGCTATTGGAGGGCTTCAAGGTACGTGAGCTTCCTGTTACCCCGGGAGTCGGAGGGCCACCGCTTCTAATGTTAAGTAATACAGTATATTCAATGTCTGTAAATGTCTTTTTTTACAGGTTTTTTCATTGGATATGTGTTTTGTTTTTTTGGGGCAGGCATATTGACTGATAATATATTAATCTGTACCACTTTAGGGTACAGATTAATACATTATTATTACAATATTTGGGGGGCATTTGTGGCTTGGTATTGCTGTTGATTTTTTTATGTCAGTTTCTTATATGGATGTAATTGTTTTTTTTTTCATGCTTAATGTAATAAAATGTTTGCGATTGGTGTTCGCTTGTAGTTAATGTTGTATTATGTTAGCTAATGTGTTTTATGGTTCTTTCTGAGATTGTTTGAATGTATTTCTTTGTCTTTTAATGTTTACATTCATTAATGTTGTTGTAATTAATTGGTTTGATTGGTTAGTGTTACTATTAATTTTGAGTTGGTTTAGGAATTAATTGGTTTAATTGGTTAATGGTTTAATTAATTAATTGTTGATGTTGTTACTGCTTGAATTCATTGGATTAGCTGGCTACTGTTTTTATTGACTTTATTTAGGTATACTAATACAGTGTTTATTAATGGGCAAATAATCTATTATCCATATCTGGATAATAGTTATTTTGCACATTACTGTACTGTATGTGTTAGGGGGTGTGTATTTAGTTAGAAATATTGTTTAGTATTTTTGTAGGCACAACATTGGTACCGCAGGCCCGCGGGTACCCCGGGACGGCCGCGGGGTCAGCGGGGACACCCGCGCAACCCCCGGCCTCCCTCGGGGACCCCTGCGGGGTCAGCCGGGGACACCCGCCAGCCTGTTGTATTGGTTTTGCGCCTGCAAAAAGGTAAACAAATAATTTTTTCTAAGTCCAGCTTTTTTTTATCACCTGCCTTTAGCTGCTGAGCTTTATTCAGCACAACTTTAACGTACGATCAGTTTGCGTTGCTTAGTGAATCCCGCAGAAGGGCAGGATTCAGCGCAAACAGCTGATCGTACGAGCAAAGTTGGACTTTGAAAAAATTTCCAGGAAAAAGTCAGTTTTAGAGCGCAAAGTGCCTGTTTGCGCGGCTTAGTGCATAGCGCTCGGCGGAACTTCACATTCTAAGAGCACTTTGCGCTCTTAAAACGACTTATCACTGCTTAGTGCATAGCCCCCATTGTGAGCCATCTTGCCCGTATTGAGTCCAAGGCAGTCATTAAAGGGCCAAGGCATGCAGAAGCGATGGAACACCGGAAGCAAGCTGTGCGATGCCGGGAGCGAGCGGAGCAACGCTGGGAGCAGGCATTCAATCAGAGTGCCCGCTCATTCTGCTGGCTCCAAGGCAGCACACAACTGATGCTACCACCAGCATTGCCCAGTTGACAGGATATGACAGTGTGTTGACCTGGGCAATGCGCTTAATCGATTTTATGGTTCCTCAGTGCTAACAACATCAAGAGAATCACTGGAGTCGCTGCCAATATCAGGGATATCCAAAATTGGGGAGACTACCCCGTCTGGACCCTCTTCAGAGGAGATGGTGACACCCTCTTCACCAATTGCCTGGCATAGTAGAGTCCGTGCATGTGGCCCAAGTGCAGGAGGCAGCTACGAGGAGGCAGAGAATGTAAATATGTATACTGTATATAGATGTATTATTTCTGTTATGTATATAGTTCTAGTTGTTGTTTATTTTATATGTTAAATTATTTCATTTTTAACACACAGGGCCTTAATCTGTTGCTGTGTTTCAGCCATTAATATTTTCCACCATATATATGTTCGTATAACACGTCATGAAAGGGTTAAATCCTACACTCAGTTCATTCATATGGGCAGGGCCACAGACAGCTATTCCGAGGCCCAGAACTAAGTTTCCACAGCCCCATCCCCCCAGTCTCAGTCAGAGATTTCCCCCTCACTCACACGCCCATCTCTCCCCTCCCTCTCCCACTCCCCTATCTCCCTCCTGTCCCCACCTCTCTTCCCCTCACACACCCGCGCTCTCTCCCTAATGCCCCCACCTCTCTCTCCCTCATGCTCTCACCTCTCACCCTCCCTCGCGCCCCCACCTCTCTCTCTCAGCACCAAGCTGCATGACCACAAAGCACACATGGCACCTACAGGCAGGGCCGCTGACAGATTTCCCAGGCCCAGGACTACGGTTCTGACCGGGCCTCCGCACTGTCAGCAGTGTTGCGAGCCCCATTTCCCACCTCGTGAGCCCCCTCTATTTCCCTCCCTCTTCCCATGTATTTCTCTCCCCTCCGTCACACCTTTCACTCTCCCTGCCTCAATCAATAACCCCACTCACTCAATACCTACCCCTCCGCCTCACATGTATTTCTCTCCCCTGCATCTCACTCTTACTCCCTTTTTTCCTCACTTCACCTTTTTCTCACTCTCCCCCCTACGTCAATTACCCCACTCTCACTCAATCCCCCTCCTCGCACTCATTCACTCCCCCCTCACACAATTCCCCCCACGAAATATATACAAAAACCGCACCCCCAATGCAAAAAACTTCCCACCCCCAAATACTGTACATACAAAAGAATCCCCACCCCCAAATATATACAACCCCCCAAATACATTTTTTTTAAAAACGACTCCCCAATACATTTGAAACGCCCCAATACATATTACCCCCATACATATATTTTAAAAAAATAAATAAAAAGAAAAAACCCCAACACATATAACCCCCCCCTCCAAATACATATAAAACCCCAATACATATAAAATCCCCAATACATATGAAAAAGACCCCAATACATATGAAAAAGACTCCAGGACTGGAGTTGGCCACCCCTATTCTAAACTTTATTTTTTAACTATACACACGCCCTCATATTCTTGTATGTGCCAAATTCTCTCTCTCTGGCCCTACTTCTACTCCTGTAACTTCCTATATGACCCCTCCTCTGGCTTTCTCTACGTTCCTTCTAATCGCTCACCATCAACTTCCCCCAACCCCTCTCTCTTCTACTAACTACTTATTTCCTTTTGGGAGCACTAGAGAGCTCTTTTAATAAATACTGGAGCTTTCACAATACTCATGCTCTTTCACATATACACAGAACAGTCTATTACGTATTAACCCTGCAGAATTGTAATGATCTATGAAAGGGAAAGTACACCAAATTTAGATGACTCATATGTACAGTACAGTAGCTTGCAATATCTTACATAGAGTACATGACATTTTTTCCCACCAAGCAAGCTGCAACACGTAGCCCTAGATAGCACAGAAAGGGTCACCAAGTAGACCTCGAAAGTCCCTTTTTATGTTAGCATTCGGGGTATTTCCTGATTTGCATCTACAAGCTCTCACTCCAAGTTGCAATTCATTTCACATTCTGTTTAAAAAGCATCAATATGTATAAAGCACATGAAGCCTTTTTTGGAAAATGACCATGCTGCATCATTAAACAATATGACTATGCAAATCCAGTGTACTAAAGCTGATTCTCCTTTAAAGCACCTATGTGCCTTTGAAAACAAAAAAGTGTTCCCCCCCGCCCCACCCAACCTGGTGAGAAGCAGGGAGTCTTTGGAGCTGAGTCACGTTCATTTCAGCTCCTGTGACTCACTTTTCCATGAGGCTGCGGCCCAGTCACTGCCACAGCGCACGGCTCGGCATGCGCTGTGCGTGTAAGCAGCGCCCCTCAATGGGGGAGGGCCCAGTACGCACCTTCCCGCTGAAGGTGCAGCCGCGGCGTGCGGCAGGTTTTTTTTCAACTCCATGAAATGGAGTTCAAACCCTGCGACGGAGGCGTGAACTAGCCGCGTGACGTAATGGGCACGCCCCCGCAAATCCCCGACCACGCCCCCTCCCATCGCAAGCTCCCTCTCTCCCTCGCAGATCACGGTTAGCGCTGTGCACGCGTCGCCCCCCCCCACCGGGCGCGCGTGTCACAGACATTACTGGGACCGCAGTCTTACAGTGCATGTAAAGAAGCTGTCTTACATAGTTACATTTAAACGTCCCACATCACGCAGGTCAATAGGGCGCAAAGGATGACGTCAGTTTCTTATATCTAACGCAGGGCATTAGACAAGCTAAAATGTGGCGGATTTTTGGGGCAAAAAGAGTGGTGCAGAGAGAGACAGACTATGTACTGACCTTCAGCTTGACATACTAAAGGATGTAACACTATGATTAAGGGAGAGAAATTTAAGATGCCCATAAAGGACTGTGCCTGGAAAGCAATGCACACCTGCAGTGGTAAACCGGTGTGAGAGTGAACCTGGGCTGTCCGGATAGGGGGGAAAGAGGCCTGGCGTGATCAGCTTACTCAGGATGGAGAGAAAGGGCCGGACACGAGTGTAGCCTGCCTGGAATTAGTGGATGGGTGGGGGCGTCGCTTGTTCAGAGAGAGGGGAAGGCTGGGGAGTGGGGGGGGAGGGGGGTAGCCTGCCTGAAGACTGGAGAGAAGATAGCCAGGTCGTAGCCTGCACAAAGAGAGACAACGGCCAGGGGCATTGCTTGCCCAGAGAGAGAGAGAGAGAGAGAGGATGGACAGAGGTGTAGCTTGACCAGAGAGAGAGGATGGACAGGGGCATAGCCTCTCCAGAGAGAAAGGAGAGCTGGGTGCTGCCCAGGGATGAGGAGGAAGGGAGCAACTTGGTAAGAAGCAACACCTGGCACCAGTGGATGGCGGCAGGCAGAATACTGAGCCCAGTAAGCATATGGCAACACTCGGGTAAAGCCAAGTACAAACCAGGCTTTTGGAGAGCAAGCATAAATAATCCATTGCTGAGCTGAAAGACTGTTAAACTGCCAGCTAGCATTCTGATTTTGCATCCAGCATAGGAGACTGGGAAGTCTGATATTTAAAGCCATAGCTCAGCTGAGATCAGTTAATGAGCCAACAGCAGCGAGGCAGACTGAGAGGCAGGATTGGGGTTGGTAGTCTCCCACATGACAAATACAGGCAAAGCCTTCCAAATACAGCGGTAATGAAATTCCGCACTAGTAAATTAGAAGTTTAGCACAATTTCGGAGACACGTTTCTACATATTTACTTAAGAAAAAATAAATACCCAAAAACTCAAGAGAGCCAAAATGTCTCTATCTTGTAATAGCTTTAGAGGAAGGTGCATGTTTGTTCAAGTGAGGCCACACTACATAACAACAGAGAAGATAGAGCAAAAGGCATGTTGTAGTACTACACCTCTGAGTGTTACTTTGGTAGTGTGCTGCCTCTTGCTCTATCTTCTCTATATATTTTCTTACAAAGATAACAAAAATGTCAATGTATGTGTAAAAAAAATTTAGTGACAAGAAAATAGACTAATTAATCAGGAATATGGGTGGGAGGAAGAAACATTTTTAGACATACAAGAGATTTCTTGATTTGACTAGTGCGTCAAGGATAATTTCTGTGTCCACTGGCTTTCTTCACCTCATGTACATTGATTTGCTGTCACACCCAATACTCTGTGTGTGTGTGTGTGTGTGTATATATATATATATGCAAATACAACTGTATGCTCATCTGCATGTCTTAGGCAGGTCTGCAACCCTGCCTTTCCCCATCATCATCCAGCATACAGCACTTCCACTGCAGCAAGGGATTCTGGGAAATGACATGCAAATGAGCACACAGTGTCACTTTTTGCCTCAAAAACCATTTTTAACATGGTTCCCTATAGGCTTAAGCTTGCTGCATGGTCACAGCTTTGAGCACAGCCAGGGTTAAGGTGCATACCCAGAAAACCACCCACAGACAGCTGTTTCAACTTTTTTTTTTTTTTTATTAAAGTTTTATTCATATTCCAGTTTTATATACAAAAGTAACATTTTTGAAAATAATAAACCGTCCCAAACATTACAAAAAACCCATACATTTCATAATATCATCATTTCATCCTATCCTTACAAGTTACCAATTATCTAAAGAGAAAATAACATCTAAAAAAAAACCTTACACCCTCCCTGCCTTTCCTAAAATTGCTTTTTTGTTTTTTCTCATATTATCAAACACTTCTTCTGTTTTGTCCCTTTTCCAGTTCAGTATAGATTGTAAATCTTTCATCACTGATTCGGGCGACGCTCCTGGACTATTCTGCTTAATACTGGCAATCCAAAAATCTGACTCCCCCACTTTTTCCTCAACCTCAGCTATTTTCTGCCTTAAATCTCTTTCCCTTAGTGTTTCTTCCGGCCCACTAGGTCCTGCCCCTCCTCTTACCTTACTTTCTGATACTGCCCCCAATACCTTACTTTCTGATACTTTGACCTCAACTCCTGAGTCCTGGATTTGTTTTGGTTTTCTCTCTCCTAGCGCTGTCCTTGCCCCTATTTCTCCTTCGCTCTCACTTCTGCTTGTCCCCCCTACCATACGCTTTGGTGTCCCTGTCTTTTCTTTTGACTCCTTTTCCTTAACTCCACTAATTCCTGCATTCACCTCCTTCTCCCTCTTTTCTTTATCTATCACAACCACTTTCCGTTTGAGTACCTCCTCTGTTTCTTGCGCTTCCCTATCTAACTCCTTTTTACCCTCTTTCCCTTTGCTCACGGTCAGTTCCTCTTCCCCACTCCCGTCAAAACTGGCCGGATCCAGCGCCCAAACCTTTGCCTTCACCCCCCTATCTTGCCGTTGCTCACTCTTCCCCTCCCCTTCACCTGTACAAACAATGTCACTTTGTAAACTGCGCTTTTGCACCCCTTTCTTGGGTCCAGTCGTATCCATTATTTCCACTTCCCCCTCCCCCTCTATTGGGCCACTCTCTACCATTTCTTCCCTTCTTAAATCCTCCTCATACATTGCTGTTATAGCCGGATCAAGCCCTCCCTCTTGGGAACTCTCCATCTCAAAAATTCCCAGACCCTCAACTGTCTCTTCCTCTTCTTCTAGCACAATGCCCCCTTTTGCTGCCTGGGCATATGTCCTTTTAGTGCACTGCCGTGCCAAGTGTCCTTCCTCTCCGCATAGATGGCATCTCTTAGGGACTCCACAATTGGCTGCAGTATGTCCCTCTTCCCCACAATTACGGCACACAATTCCCGTTTTTGTGCAACCCTCCTTTGTATGTCCTTAAGTGTGGCAATGCCTGCAATATAGAGGCTGTCCCGGGTAAAACAAAAATCCTCTGTCTCCCCTGATATTAAACATGGCCGGTGGATGTGTAACTCCTCCCACACATGATGGATCCCGTCTGAACCGTACCCAGAAACGTCTCTTCCCGTTGTACATGCCATACGGGTTTTTAAGTTCTTCACCTCCTCAGATCATTTTACAATACCGTTTCAAAAACGTCACAATCTCCTCTTTCCTTGCATACGGATTGTACATGTGAAGTACAAGTGGTCTCTCCTCTAGCATAAAACTTGGAATTACCTTGATGCCTTGTAAGATTGGGTCACCAGACTTCTCCTTGCACTTTTCAAAAGTGCACCAAACATCCGCTTCTTGAAAACAGGTCAGGTCATAAATCCCCTGCGCAGGGAAATCCTGAAGGCAGAAGATCCTCTCAGCGTCCAGACCAATCAATTGCTTCAGCACCTTCTCCACTATCCACTGCAGGTTCACTCGACATCTCTCGGTCTCCTCGATCAGGAACCGAATGGAATTGCGCATTCCAGCTTGCGACGTCATCTCTGCTCTCCCAAGCTCAGGTGCGGCACCCCAAAAGCAGCAAGAGACTTAAGCCAGTAAAGGCGATGTCCCAGGGCAAAGGTGCCGGCCCCTCACTTCCGCATCTGCTCGCTCAGAACCGCTCGCTCAGGATCAATCCTCACAGCTCAGGATGGCGTGCCCCCCCAAAAGCAGCAAGTGGCTTAAGACTCCCAAAGGAGCCGATGCCACAGGGCCAAGGGGGCACAGTCCCAGCTACACAGCTGTTTCGACCTTGATGGGTCTCATCAGTGTGGGGTTGATTTTAACTGGGTATGCATGAGAGGCTATGGGATAGGCTATACCATAATACTGAGTTAAGTTATGGTGAGTAAAAAAAGTGACAAAAACCCTCCACAGGAAAGCAAATATGCAAATACAACTGTATGCTCATCTGCATGTCTTAGGCAGGTCTGCAACCCCGCCTTTCCCCATTATCACCCAGCATACAGCACTTCCACTGCAGCAAGGGATTCTGGGAAATGACATGCAAATGAGCACACAGTGTCACTTTTTGCCTCAAAAACCATTTTTAACATGGTTCCCTATAGGCTTAAGCTTGCTGCATGGAGCCATCCCTTTCTCACCGCAACCCATCTACACCTCTGGGTTTTTTTCCTTTTTTACCCTTTTCTAATCTTTGTTTAAGTCACAGAAACCTTTGTAAATCAGTATTGCCGACCTGACGAAGAGAGGAAAACTCTTGAAATTCTCGAAAATTTACAGTATATCAAATGTTAGTCCAAATAAAAAAGGTATCACCTAATACTTAAGTACTCATTTATTTTGCACTATCACGGCTATTTCCATTTTATATATAATATAGTTGCACTAGAATTGCAATATTATCACACATTTCACATCACACACACACACACACACACACACACACACACACACACACACACACACACACACACACACACACACACACACACACACACACACACACACACACACACACACACACACACACACACACACACACACACACACACACACACACACACACACACACACACACACTGTATCACAGAACTATTTGAGGTTTGATGGGAAGTCACCCAAACTCCGCCTCTTTATTGCTCTGGCAGTGATTTTGAAAAGCAAATCAAAGTAACTCTGTATAGAATCCCTGCCTGCAGTGGAAGCTGTTTGCCAAGCGATAATGGGGAAAGATCGGGTTGCAGACCTACAGTAAGACATGCAAATGCACCACACGTGGTATTTCTATTTGCTGTAGACTCTATGGTAGAGGGTTTGTCACTTTTTTTTACCCTCTATAACTTTTTTAATGTCATTAAATATTACATTCGTATGAGTTTAATTTTGAAACAGGCTTCTCATGTACCAAACATACAACATTAATGCATTTATGTAATTATTTGTAATAATCCTATGTAACCCCTGCACACACTTCTCAATTGTCTCAGTTTTAATGTTTCAATGAAAGGTCGGTGATCCATTTTATGCACACAAGAGACAGTGTAAAAAGCTCCCAAATAAGCTACATTGCTGATTGATTTGATTGGTATGAAGTTAATATAGTACAAACAATGCATCAGGCTATTTTCCTATTTTGCTGTCTCATTTTTCTCGAGAAGTGATTCAGGAAGTAGCTATATGGAACAATATGCTCATGATTAAGATGATGTCATCGTGTTGGCAGGGACCGGGTGAAACGGATAGGGGGCGATGAGGAGGTGGAAGGCAACACGACATATTTAAAATGAATTTCATATGCATTTCATTAATTAATGAAAACATTTTTTTTTTTTTTTACATTTTCACATTCCAGACTGGAATATTTGGTAAAAGAAAACAAATTTTTTTCAAATAGTTTGTTTGTCATGTTTTAAAGCTCTGAATGTCCCATAACACTGGGGGAACCATCATAATAAGGGGGTACCCTGGTGGCCTTATGACATTGACCACTGATGTCCAGAGGCAGATTGGGGTCATGTGACTGTTACACTGGCAACTACTTGACTCAAAGACCAGAAGATCCTTAACAATACACCACAGGTTAATCCTCATAATGACCAAGCAGCCTACTAAACTTGCCTAGTTTATACAAATCATACAGACGCACACATTATTGTAAATATATTCTTTTTAGCCCCTTTTTTGCCACTGTGGCCATGCAGGTAACTGCACTCCCTTTGTATGCCAAAGTGGATGCTAAAATATTGCAAGGCAAGGGTTTGGCAAACGCTAAGGGAAGCAATGGGTTAACCTCCCTTTCCCAAAACTCCAGGATCCCCTAACCTTTCTCTCTCATACACTTACCCTCTACCACTCCCACAACAATCAACCCTTATTCAATCAACCCCTATCATAGCTTACATTAGTCATAGATCAACAGAAATTAAATAATTTAATTAAAAGAAAAAAAAACACTTTAATCAGTTTTCTTCATGCGCTATGTAATCTTCTGGGTATGGAATCCTATGGTTCTTTTGAAGAAAAAATGAAGGAGAATTACAGGTTAAGTTGAAGCATTTTTATCGTACTTTAGAGATCAGGTCTCATTGTCATTGGAGATGAGCAAAACATCAAGCATCATTTATTTTTAAATATAGGCTAAAGCAGTAAAATTCCGGGCATTATTGAAATCCCTGCTCTGTGATTGGTTAAAATTCAGGAATTTTTGCAGCTTGCAATGTGTTTATTTCTAGCCAATCAGCTTTTCCTTTTGTCAGAACAGCTCTGAGACAGGGCAGGAGATTGGTCAGGAAGCAGCCAGGCAGTGACTCCTCCCCCTCCCTCCGTGAACAGAGCTCCATGGAAATCATGGTCCTATATAAATGCATTGCAGACTTATGTTAGCCATAGAAATCACTTTTAAAGTCCTTAACATCACTTATTGGCCAGGACATACATGAAAATCAGAGGTCACTCTAAACGATATAGCAAAAACAAAAGGCTTATAAACTACAGCATGCCCCAGCTCTCATTCATGTGCATGGAAGTAAAGTCCTTCTAACGGTTAGCAAAAGTTTGTGGATCAGGGTCTATAGATAGTATACTACAAAAATATTATAAAGCAAGAGGAATGTTAAAGAAAAATGGCTGTTTTGTCTAAGGAAATGTATCCTAATTTGCTTACAAGTACTCAAGTTTAATATGAATGTCTTTGATGATATGATGTATTTCCTTTCCAGGACCATAATCCATGCAGCATTCGCACTTGGAGAAACAGGCTGCGTTGGTAGTTGCACAGCGCCAGGTTAAGGAGGTTTAGGAGGAGCCAACAGTTGGAGGAGGTGGCTCAACCTGTGACTGTCCCCCAAGCTACCCTCCAGTCTACACCACCAGCTACTCCCCAGCATACACAACCTGCCACTAGAGCTGCAGCCAGAAGCCAGGTAGCATCAGAATCTCAAGGTGCAACAATAATGGATCAGTAGAGGGGGCCGATGGAGATTCAGGGTTTTTAAGGGACATTGGGGGCTATGCACTAAGCTCCGAGCTTTCGCGCCGGCCTGAAAAAAATTAGCACGTCCGATAAAAAATGAAGGCGGCGGCGCGATCACTAAGGCCCTCAGCCCATTTGTTATCGGACGTGCCCAAAACTGGCTTATCGTGCGTGCAATGTTTTTCCCCCTGCTAGCATTATTAACCTTTCCGTACGCTAGCTGATAGTAAAAAAAAGCCGCTTGTAACATTTGCATGGAGATTTGCCATCTCCATGCAAGGCTGTTACAGGCGATCGTACAATAAATAAATACATTTTAATTATAGTGTAGATGTGCAGGGGGTCTCCGGAACTGACCCGCGTTAGTTTCAGGTCCAAGGACCCCCTACTTCAGGAGATACAGGCCCCGTTATGGGGTGCCGGTATCCCCTGCAGAATTTCAATGTCCCGGTCACGTGACGTGGACAAGAAGCCGGCGTCACATGGTATTTCAGCTAATCAGATCGTGGGAACCAATTCCACACCCTGATTTGCTGAAATACCATGTGACGCCGGCCATCTTGGATCTTGTGACGTCATCGTAAAAGCAAATGAAGCACAGCCATTCTGATTGGCTGGCATCATTCCCTTTAAGTGACGTCATGTAAAAAAAAAAAAAATTAAAGTCGGAATATGATTTTAACAGCCAATCAGGTGGCTGATAACCATTTTGAGGCTAAATGTGATGTCACTAGCCATATTTAAGGCCGTGACGCCTCATTTGAGCCCAAGAAGACGACGGGACAACATCGCTTGGGATTTAACATGGGGTATTTTGGATTGACAGATGACGATAGAAGATAGAGAAGATGAAGAAATGGTGACAGATGAAGAAAAAAGAAGGTGAGTAAAGAAAGAAAAAAGAAGATTGTGGTACCTGAGCCGGATCTTCATGGCGGATGGCATCGGATGCTATTGGAGGGCTTCAAGGTACGTGAGCTTCCTGTTACCCCGGGAGTCGGAGGGCCACCGCTTCTAATGTTAAGTAATACAGTATATTCAATGTCTGTAAATGTCTTTTTTTACAGGTTTTTTCATTGGATATGTGTTTTGTTTTTTTGGGGCAGGCATATTGACTGATAATATATTAATCTGTACCACTTTAGGGTACAGATTAATACATTATTATTACAATATTTGGGGGGCATTTGTGGC
Organism: Ascaphus truei; assembly: GCF_040206685.1. Lineage (NCBI taxonomy): Eukaryota > Metazoa > Chordata > Amphibia > Anura > Ascaphidae > Ascaphus > Ascaphus truei. The sequence goes on from NW_027455662.1 coordinate 28,095, forward strand.
TTGGTATTGCTGTTGATTTTTTTATGTCAGTTTCTTATATGGATGTAATTGTTTTTTTTTTTCATGCTTAATGTAATAAAATGTTTGCGATTGGTGTTCGCTTGTAGTTAATGTTGTATTATGTTAGCTAATGTGTTTTATGGTTCTTTCTGAGATTGTTTGAATGTATTTCTTTGTCTTTTAATGTTTACATTCATTAATGTTGTTGTAATTAATTGGTTTGATTGGTTAGTGTTACTATTAATTTTGAGTTGGTTTAGGAATTAATTGGTTTAATTGGTTAATGGTTTAATTAATTAATTGTTGATGTTGTTACTGCTTGAATTCATTGGATTAGCTGGCTACTGTTTTTATTGACTTTATTTAGGTATACTAATACAGTGTTTATTAATGGGCAAATAATCTATTATCCATATCTGGATAATAGTTATTTTGCACATTACTGTACTGTATGTGTTAGGGGGTGTGTATTTAGTTAGAAATATTGTTTAGTATTTTTGTAGGCACAACATTGGTACCGCAGGCCCGCGGGTACCCCGGGACGGCCGCGGGGTCAGCGGGGACACCCGCGCAACCCCCGGCCTCCCTCGGGGACCCCTGCGGGGTCAGCCGGGGACACCCGCCAGCCTGTTGTATTGGTTTTGCGCCTGCAAAAAGGTAAACAAATAATTTTTTCTAAGTCCAGCTTTTTTTTATCACCTGCCTTTAGCTGCTGAGCTTTATTCAGCACAACTTTAACGTACGATCAGTTTGCGTTGCTTAGTGAATCCCGCAGAAGGGCAGGATTCAGCGCAAACAGCTGATCGTACGAGCAAAGTTGGACTTTGAAAAAATTTCCAGGAAAAAGTCAGTTTTAGAGCGCAAAGTGCCTGTTTGCGCGGCTTAGTGCATAGCGCTCGGCGGAACTTCACATTCTAAGAGCACTTTGCGCTCTTAAAACGACTTATCACTGCTTAGTGCATAGCCCCCATTGTGAGCCATCTTGCCCGTATTGAGTCCAAGGCAGTCATTAAAGGGCCAAGGCATGCAGAAGCGATGGAACACCGGAAGCAAGCTGTGCGATGCCGGGAGCGAGCGGAGCAACGCTGGGAGCAGGCATTCAATCAGAGTGCCCGCTCATTCTGCTGGCTCCAAGGCAGCACACAACTGATGCTACCACCAGCATTGCCCAGTTGACAGGATATGACAGTGTGTTGACCTGGGCAATGCGCTTAATCGATTTTATGGTTCCTCAGTGCTAACAACATCAAGAGAATCACTGGAGTCGCTGCCAATATCAGGGATATCCAAAATTGGGGAGACTACCCCGTCTGGACCCTCTTCAGAGGAGATGGTGACACCCTCTTCACCAATTGCCTGGCATAGTAGAGTCCGTGCATGTGGCCCAAGTGCAGGAGGCAGCTACGAGGAGGCAGAGAATGTAAATATGTATACTGTATATAGATGTATTATTTCTGTTATGTATATAGTTCTAGTTGTTGTTTATTTTATATGTTAAATTATTTCATTTTTAACACACAGGGCCTTAATCTGTTGCTGTGTTTCAGCCATTAATATTTTCCACCATATATATGTTCGTATAACACGTCATGAAAGGGTTAAATCCTACACTCAGTTCATTCATATGGGCAGGGCCACAGACAGCTATTCCGAGGCCCAGAACTAAGTTTCCACAGCCCCATCCCCCCAGTCTCAGTCAGAGATTTCCCCCTCACTCACACGCCCATCTCTCCCCTCCCTCTCCCACTCCCCTATCTCCCTCCTGTCCCCACCTCTCTTCCCCTCACACACCCGCGCTCTCTCCCTAATGCCCCCACCTCTCTCTCCCTCATGCTCTCACCTCTCACCCTCCCTCGCGCCCCCACCTCTCTCTCTCAGCACCAAGCTGCATGACCACAAAGCACACATGGCACCTACAGGCAGGGCCGCTGACAGATTTCCCAGGCCCAGGACTACGGTTCTGACCGGGCCTCCGCACTGTCAGCAGTGTTGCGAGCCCCATTTCCCACCTCGTGAGCCCCCTCTATTTCCCTCCCTCTTCCCATGTATTTCTCTCCCCTCCGTCACACCTTTCACTCTCCCTGCCTCAATCAATAACCCCACTCACTCAATACCTACCCCTCCGCCTCACATGTATTTCTCTCCCCTGCATCTCACTCTTACTCCCTTTTTTCCTCACTTCACCTTTTTCTCACTCTCCCCCCTACGTCAATTACCCCACTCTCACTCAATCCCCCTCCTCGCACTCATTCACTCCCCCCTCACACAATTCCCCCCACGAAATATATACAAAAACCGCACCCCCAATGCAAAAAACTTCCCACCCCCAAATACTGTACATACAAAAGAATCCCCACCCCCAAATATATACAACCCCCCAAATACATTTTTTTTAAAAACGACTCCCCAATACATTTGAAACGCCCCAATACATATTACCCCCATACATATATTTTAAAAAAATAAATAAAAAGAAAAAACCCCAACACATATAACCCCCCCCTCCAAATACATATAAAACCCCAATACATATAAAATCCCCAATACATATGAAAAAGACCCCAATACATATGAAAAAGACTCCAGGACTGGAGTTGGCCACCCCTATTCTAAACTTTATTTTTTAACTATACACACGCCCTCATATTCTTGTATGTGCCAAATTCTCTCTCTCTGGCCCTACTTCTACTCCTGTAACTTCCTATATGACCCCTCCTCTGGCTTTCTCTACGTTCCTTCTAATCGCTCACCATCAACTTCCCCCAACCCCTCTCTCTTCTACTAACTACTTATTTCCTTTTGGGAGCACTAGAGAGCTCTTTTAATAAATACTGGAGCTTTCACAATACTCATGCTCTTTCACATATACACAGAACAGTCTATTACGTATTAACCCTGCAGAATTGTAATGATCTATGAAAGGGAAAGTACACCAAATTTAGATGACTCATATGTACAGTACAGTAGCTTGCAATATCTTACATAGAGTACATGACATTTTTTCCCACCAAGCAAGCTGCAACACGTAGCCCTAGATAGCACAGAAAGGGTCACCAAGTAGACCTCGAAAGTCCCTTTTTATGTTAGCATTCGGGGTATTTCCTGATTTGCATCTACAAGCTCTCACTCCAAGTTGCAATTCATTTCACATTCTGTTTAAAAAGCATCAATATGTATAAAGCACATGAAGCCTTTTTTGGAAAATGACCATGCTGCATCATTAAACAATATGACTATGCAAATCCAGTGTACTAAAGCTGATTCTCCTTTAAAGCACCTATGTGCCTTTGAAAACAAAAAAGTGTTCCCCCCCGCCCCACCCAACCTGGTGAGAAGCAGGGAGTCTTTGGAGCTGAGTCACGTTCATTTCAGCTCCTGTGACTCACTTTTCCATGAGGCTGCGGCCCAGTCACTGCCACAGCGCACGGCTCGGCATGCGCTGTGCGTGTAAGCAGCGCCCCTCAATGGGGGAGGGCCCAGTACGCACCTTCCCGCTGAAGGTGCAGCCGCGGCGTGCGGCAGGTTTTTTTTCAACTCCATGAAATGGAGTTCAAACCCTGCGACGGAGGCGTGAACTAGCCGCGTGACGTAATGGGCACGCCCCCGCAAATCCCCGACCACGCCCCCTCCCATCGCAAGCTCCCTCTCTCCCTCGCAGATCACGGTTAGCGCTGTGCACGCGTCGCCCCCCCCCACCGGGCGCGCGTGTCACAGACATTACTGGGACCGCAGTCTTACAGTGCATGTAAAGAAGCTGTCTTACATAGTTACATTTAAACGTCCCACATCACGCAGGTCAATAGGGCGCAAAGGATGACGTCAGTTTCTTATATCTAACGCAGGGCATTAGACAAGCTAAAATGTGGCGGATTTTTGGGGCAAAAAGAGTGGTGCAGAGAGAGACAGACTATGTACTGACCTTCAGCTTGACATACTAAAGGATGTAACACTATGATTAAGGGAGAGAAATTTAAGATGCCCATAAAGGACTGTGCCTGGAAAGCAATGCACACCTGCAGTGGTAAACCGGTGTGAGAGTGAACCTGGGCTGTCCGGATAGGGGGGAAAGAGGCCTGGCGTGATCAGCTTACTCAGGATGGAGAGAAAGGGCCGGACACGAGTGTAGCCTGCCTGGAATTAGTGGATGGGTGGGGGCGTCGCTTGTTCAGAGAGAGGGGAAGGCTGGGGAGTGGGGGGGGAGGGGGGTAGCCTGCCTGAAGACTGGAGAGAAGATAGCCAGGTCGTAGCCTGCACAAAGAGAGACAACGGCCAGGGGCATTGCTTGCCCAGAGAGAGAGAGAGAGAGAGAGGATGGACAGAGGTGTAGCTTGACCAGAGAGAGAGGATGGACAGGGGCATAGCCTCTCCAGAGAGAAAGGAGAGCTGGGTGCTGCCCAGGGATGAGGAGGAAGGGAGCAACTTGGTAAGAAGCAACACCTGGCACCAGTGGATGGCGGCAGGCAGAATACTGAGCCCAGTAAGCATATGGCAACACTCGGGTAAAGCCAAGTACAAACCAGGCTTTTGGAGAGCAAGCATAAATAATCCATTGCTGAGCTGAAAGACTGTTAAACTGCCAGCTAGCATTCTGATTTTGCATCCAGCATAGGAGACTGGGAAGTCTGATATTTAAAGCCATAGCTCAGCTGAGATCAGTTAATGAGCCAACAGCAGCGAGGCAGACTGAGAGGCAGGATTGGGGTTGGTAGTCTCCCACATGACAAATACAGGCAAAGCCTTCCAAATACAGCGGTAATGAAATTCCGCACTAGTAAATTAGAAGTTTAGCACAATTTCGGAGACACGTTTCTACATATTTACTTAAGAAAAAATAAATACCCAA
>NW_027455663.1:0-15000 GCF_040206685.1 Ascaphus truei
CCATATTTACAAAGCAGCTATTCCACAAGAAGCCCTATTGACTTGAATAGGCTGTATTTGTTCCAGCACCGCACGGCAGAATGGTGCTAAGTATACATGGCCCTAAATCTGGGTGATTGACAGCCAAACATCAGACACGCAGAGAAATGTATGTCATTATTTAATGTCTCCTTGTGAACACGGAGACTTGGGAGGGGTTTGATTTCTGGCCGCTTCCCTCTGTGTGATATCACTGTTTATTCAGCAAAGAGTTTACACAGGCAAAGCCCCCTCTCTCCTCCCTCCTTATCTTTACTGACTCTAAGGCCGTGCTTACACCGACGGGGAACAAATCAATGCGCTCCAATGCAGCTGCACATAGTTGGCGCGCGGCGCGAGTGCCGCAGAGCGACCGTGCGAGTTTTTCCCTAAGGAAATGTTCATATTTTTTTCATTTGGCGTGCGGCGGCCGCGTCACGTGAGCGGTCCAGCCAATGAGGGCGAACCGCACTTGGCCACGCCTCTCTGTCGCCTCCCAATGTCTCCTGCCTGCAGTGTAGGTTTCGGGGGTGCGCATCGCCCTAGTGACGTCACGGGGGAGCACGCGTGCACTGCCGGACCTAGTCTAATCAGGGCCTAACAGGGACAGGGTGGGCACGAGGTTGAGCAAAGAGAAAATTGAGCCCCCGCTAAAATGATTCTCAATTTCCTAAATAAAACAAAACAGCCTGATCTTTGCTTTATGTCTGGTTACATTTGTTTTTAAAATAAATATATATATATATATTATGTATTTTAATTTAGTATTATATTAATAAATATTGTATGTATACTTATTGAAGCAGTATATACTCAGTTCCTATGCTTTACACTGTTTAGCATTGTGTCTTTACTGGAGAGTCCGTTTAATTAATTATTTAATTATTTAATTAATTTCAGAAAAATATGTAAATGTATGTATGTATGTCTTTATTTGTATAGCGCCATAAAATGTACATAGCGCTTCACAGTAGTAATACATGTCATATAAATAACAAATATAAATAACAGATCATGGGAATAAGTGCTTCAGACATACTGTAAAAGTAACATTAAGGAAGGAGTCCCTGCTCCGAGGAGCTTACAATCTAATTGGTAGGTAGGGAGAACGTACAGAGACAGTAGGAGGGAATACTAGTAAGTGCGTCTGCAGGGGGCCAAGCTTTGTGTCATGTGTCCATGATTATCCAGTGCTACTCATATGCTTCTTTAAGCAGATGTGTCTTAAGGTGGGTCTTAAAGGTGGATAGCGAGGGGGCTAGTCGGGTATTGAGGGGAAGGGCATTCCAGAGGTGTGGGGCAGAAAGTGAGAAAGGTTTAAGGCGGGAGAGAGCTTTAGATACAAAGGGGGTAGAAAGAAGACATCCTTGAGAAGAACGCAAGAGTCGTGATGGTGCATAGCGAGAAATTAGGGCTGAGATGTAATGAGGGGCAGAAGAATGTAAAGCTTTAAAAGTGAGCAGTAGAATTGAGTGTGAGATACGCGATTTAATCGGAAGCCAGGAGAGGGATTTCAGCAGGGGAGACGCTGAGACAGATTTAGGAAAGAGTAGAGTGATTCTGGCAGCAGTGTTTAGGATAGATTGTAGGGGAGACAGGTGAGAGGTAGGAAGGCCGGACAGCAGGAGGTTGCAGTAATCGAGACGTGAGAGAATGAGGGCCTGAGTCAGAGTTTTGGCAGTTGAGTAACAGGGGAAAGGGCGTATCTTTGTGATATTGCGGAGGAAAAAGCGACAAGTTTTAGAAACGTTTTGAATATGAGAGGAGAATGTGAGAGAGGAATCAAGTGTGACCCCTAGGCAGCGTGCTTGGGCTACTGGGTGAATGATCGTATTTCCAATAGCAATGTGGAAGGATGTAGTAGGGCCAGGTTTGGGAGGTAGTATAAGGAGCTCTGTTTTTGCCATGTTAAGTTTCAGTCGGCGGATGGCCATCCAGGATGATATTCCAGAGAGGCATTCAGAAACTTTGGTCTGTATAGCAGGTGTAAGGTCAGGGGTTGAAAGGTAAATTTGTGTGTCGTCAGCATAGAGGTGATATTTAAACCCAAAAGATGTGATTAGGTCACCTAGAGAGAGTGTGTAGAGAGAAAAGAGAAGGGGTCCCAGGACAGAGCCCTGGGGTACCCCCACAGTGATTATATATCACATACTGCTTATATTTTACCTTCCTATTGTGAGTGTTTTTAATCCCCCTATCCACCCTTCCCCACATTAAATGTTACAGTGTTACACTATGGGGCGTGCGCTCTCTGTTTTGTCTTTCTCATACATATATATATATATATTTTTTTTTGGCAGGCTGCCAGGGATTGGACCTTCAGTGTTCAGTGTGGTTTTCTTACCTGCATTAAGCAGCAGCCTTCCCCTTTAGCGCTAACAAATAAACCGGTTGGGATGGTGGGGATCTGGATATGGGAAACACAGAGGCAGTTATATGCGGGACATCATGCAATATTAAGGCCGCGGGGGCATTAACCTTTTCACCGCCGGAGAGGCCTGCAACTCACCACTGCCGTCTGCAGAATCTTCTTATTGTGCTTGTTGAGCTCGAAAGTCTCCTGATAATCCAGGTTGGTCGATGCCAAAGATATCGTGAGGTTGACGCCGCCAACGTAGGAAAGTATAGCGTACTCGGCGAGAGACTGCAGCGCTACACAGGTGTCCTATAGATAATATATATACACACACACATATAAGCACACACATATAAGGACACAGGTGTCAGAAGCAAATCAGGTAGGTTAGAGACAGAGCATATACAGATGCACACATGTAATATTTATATATACATACACCCATACACCCAAACCCACCGTATATATGTATCCCTTGCTGCAGTGGAGCACTGTATGCTGGGGTGATAATGGTGAAAGGTAGGGTTGCAGACCTGTCTAAGACAGGTGTGCACAAAGTTTTTAACCTGCGCCCCACCTGCCTGCTCGCGTCCCCCCCCCCTCCTCCTCGGCGTCAAATGGTGTCGCTGGGTCGCAACGTGACGTCACATGGCAACGCAACGTCATTTGACGCCAGTCACCATGGTGACGTGCCGCCGAAGATCAGATAGGAGAAGCTTCAGAGGCCTCGTGCGTTCCCCCCCGGCATTTCATTTAAATGCCTTGGGGAAGAGCGCGGGACCTCTGTAGCCGCCGTACCCCCTGAAAATACTGCCACGACCCCCACTTTGCGCACCGCTGGTCTAAGACATGTGAATGTGCTCACAAGTGATATTTTTATTGGCTATATGCTTAGGGTGGAGGTTTTTTGTTGCCTTTTTTACCCGCCATAACTTAAATAATGTATATGTATATATAAATCTATACATATACAGTATATAACATAGGAGAACAATCAGGGCAGGTTTAGGTAAATATTATATATGTATATATACATACACACACAGGTCAGGTGTCATAGATAAGCAGGTAGGTTTAGGGACAAAGTATATACAGATACACACATTTAAATGCGTCACACACAAGCAAGACAAACTCGGCAACATGTGTCCAAACACAGTACAGTAAAATCTTCTGTAATCGTCCTTTACAATCGTAGCATATAAATACGTAAAAATCCCATCAGAGACGTACTGGGAAAGGTACATGCAACAGAGACGTACTGGGAAAGGTACATGCATCAGAGATGCACTACGTTTCCCGACGCGTTCCGCCTATAGTGTGCAGCTCTGGGTAAAGATGATAGATATACACACACACACACATATCTTACCTGCGTGGATGAAAATCCTCCCAGTGCGTTGCGCTGCTGGGAGAGCCACTTAACGACAGGCAGAGCAGAAGCCACGTCTCCGAGAAGTGTGTACGTGAGCAAAGCGTAAGCCGTCATTTCCACTTCGGCGGAAACCACTGGGGAGCACAGGAGGAGAGAAGCAGAGATCTCAAGCGTCGCCGACCGAATAGTGGAGAGAAGCTTCTTTCTGCACATTCGAACCCCTTCACTGCAAAGCAATGTGTTACTCGCCCTTCTGGCAGTGAAGGGGTTAACAGCCCAACCCCAAAACGGAGAACTCTATTAGGGTGCCTTAGTGCTGTTTAAAGTGGCAGTTCCACATAGCAGGCACAAAAAAAGTTAACTTCAGAATCTGCTTCCTAAAACAGATTCAATCCCCCTTTAAAGTTTCATTTTCACATATTTGCTTCCCGTGTAAAAAAAAAGCCTGTGTCTACTTTCTGATTCCTTCGAACATTGTCGGGTCATTAATTATTGTTCTTTGCCATTATCTCTGTAAACTAATTACACAGCCATCGTTAGCCAAACAAAACACCACAAGGGGAAACGTCTGAACCAGCCTTTTACCTGCATGTACGGTTTGCAAAACGCCTTAACACAAAAGAGACGAGTTAAAGATTGTAAAAACTCTACAAAGCACTTGGTTATTATTCAAAGTTTGAAACATGATCTTAAGATGCTTAAACTTGTCTGATGTGTTTTAAAATCAATCACCTACATTTCAACCTATAGAACATGCTACTGTTCACTTTGATCCTAGGAGGCATGGACGTTGTGTCGCAGGCGCCTCTGGCACTGAAAGGGTTATTTAATAGAGTGCAGTGAGGTGCTCGTTACCTGACTGCGAGAGGCCGTCGTTAAACCCCATAAAAGTGTCCTCCTCTGTGGCCACGGTCCCCGTTAAACTCCAGTGTGTGAAGCCATCTGTAAAAAATAAAGAGAACTATATTATAATTATTAGCCACAGAGGGACACGCAGACGAGTCTGGGCCCTGGTCTGGGGTTAATGAGAAGGTCCACATGACAACACTGCATGTCCTTTGTCACTGTCCCCTCTGCTCCTTCTCAACGTGAATGTCCCTTCTGTCTATGACCATGCTTTGTTCCTGTTCTTTCTGCACTCTGTGCCTGTCCCTTCTCTTCGTGTCTATCCCGCGTCTCTCTCCAATATACACGTCCTTCCTTCCGAATGTCCCTTTCTGTCATTGCCCCCATCACTGACCCTTCCACCACTTCTCATCCTAATGGTCCCTTTCATCTGTGACTACCTCACACCTTTGTCCCCTTTGCTTATCCATTCTCCGTCACCCTACTGTGCTTTCCACATTTATACCAGTTTCCCAAGCACATGGGGCCTGTCAGAGAGCCAACCGTGCCTTGCGTTATAGCCATGCCATTCATTTTACGGAGAGCCACAGGCGCGTAAGTGCTACGCAGCAGCGTCAGGGCATACGCCGTCAGCGCCGTGGTGTAAGGGTCATCTGCCGAAAATAGGTGGGACTCTAAAAACAGCTTCGCTTTAGAGACTGCAACTCGTTCTTCCTAGGGATGCAAAGTGGGCGGATATCGGTAAATGCGTCGCAGGCACAAATCACACAATATTATTATTATTATTATAACAGAACAGTAAAGAATCCGAGAAAAATTCACTTTTTTTATTTTTATTTAAACGAAGTAAGGCAGCTTAGAAACTCCTGCGGGGTTTAACACTTAGAGGTTTGGGTCAGGACGGTAAAAAGGAAATGTCATTTTAGCCAAAGTCGGCATCACAAGGATCCAACCGCTCGCTCTCACCTCAGAGGTGACGCCGGTCTCCAGCAGCGCCGCCGCTACGTACGCGGTCAGAGCGATCTTCCCGTGATTCCCTCCCTACAACAGGACGTGAAGGAAAGACAGTAACACACACACAACGCTCCTCATGGCAAGAAATGTTACACACGTTATTATTATTATTATTCAATGGCAGTGATAGCACAGAATAGCCGCCATTACATACTTATACACAGACATATCTACTACTATACATTATACGTACACAGACACACAAATACAGTATATAAATGTGTGTACATATACACAAACATGTATATCTATAGCTACATATTATATACAGACATGTATATATACACATATATATATATAAAAACACACACACACACACACAGTGGGTCCTCGCTTACCGACGGATGCCTTATCCGACGCCGCATAATGCAGTATGACGGATGCATTATCCGACATCAGACCCGCTTATCCGATGGTCGCCGCTGCCGAATAACATTGACCCGCAATCCCACGGCGGTTTGCGGGACGCATTCCGTTGAATAAGCGAGGACCGTATATATATATATATATATACATACATACACATATATGTAACACTACGTTACAATTTAACTGAAGGAGAGGCTAAAGCCCCCTACCCTTCACCCCCGGGGTGTTCTCACAGTTCGTTCTCCTGTTTGGTTACCTGGATGTCCTTATTTAGGATCCGGCCCATGGCTGGGAAGGACCCGTCTCTCTTCTGGTGCTGGATGATCCAGTCTTTGGCAGCAGAAAGCTCCCCCGGGTCAATGAAGATGAAACCCCGGGACTGAGCAAAGGATTTCAGCACAAAGGCGGTGAGCCTGCGAGAGGGATGGGTGGTGAGATCACCGTATGTAAGGCGGCACTCGGATTATAACCTACACTACTCACTTTTACTTCTTACCACATACTCCCAGACGAGTCCCTTTCTCCAAAAGCACTGTACGATCCATCCTGCCTCTTGTACGTTAGTTGACGTTGGTAACCTGTATAAAAGTGAGGCGAGGTTACAGAGCTGGCAAGTCCACTCACTAGGGAGGGCAGTTGCACTCAAGAGAAGGCAACCCCACTCAATAGTAAGGAGGTACTCTCCTCTACTCATTGGAAGGCAAGTTCCACTCATTGGGAAGGCAAGACTCAGTCACTGGGGGGGGGGGAGGTAGAAGAGACTCACTCACTGGGAAGGCTGCCCTACTCATTGAGAAGGGAAGTCCCAATCATTGGGGAGAGGTCTCACTTATTGGAAAGGCAGTTCCACTCATAGGCAAGAGAAGTCTCCCTCACTGGGGAGGAAAGTCTCACTCAGTGGGGAGAAAAGTCTCCCTCACTGGGGAGAAAAGTCTCCCTCACTGGGGAGGAAAGTCTCCCTCACTGGGGAGGAAAGTCTCCCCCACTGGGGTGGAAAGTCTCCCCCACTGGGGATGAAAGCCCTCCTCACTGGAATCAAGTTTTTCTCATTAGAATAGATTCTCACCCATTGGAAAGTGCAGTCTGATGATGAGAATTGAGTCTCACTGGGAGGTCACACATACGTGTAACAAACATACACTACAATGTTATAATGTATCTGAAGGAAAAACTGATAACCCCCCTCCCCTAGGGTGTTCTCACAGTCCCCCCAGTGCAGAGGCACCGGGGCCCCCCACCTTGAAGCAGATAATCCACAGCCTCGCTCTCCACCTCTGCACACAGCTGTTTGGTCTTCTGTAGATACTTCAGTACAAACACGTTGGGGGCGAAGTGGATCATATTCTGTTCCCCGCACCCAAACGGCAGCCGCAGTAGGTTATCCAGGTTATTCACAGTGGGACCCATCACATCACCTGGGGGAACGTGGGGGAGGACAAGCCATTGGAAGACTACCCCGTATTTAATGCATTACACTTTTCCAGCTTTATAAAAAGCCATGATTAATCATTCACAATAGGGATAAATAAATAGAGATCCCAGTTTTAGGTTTTAACCCCAAAAAACACTGATGGAGCACCTTGCACCTCCAGTTAACACCCAATAAAATCCAGGAATTAGCATTATTTCCTAGTGACTTCCACCTCTTGTAGCTGCCCAGCCACAGGTAGGAGACAAAGGCCACAGGTATGGAAACTAAGCAACAATTTTTTTTTTAACACTGATAAACACTAATGTTTTAATAGTATGAAAACACTGGGGGGCGGGGGGGGGGGGGGGGGGAATTAAATAAATAAAAAATGAATCCCTAATAACAAATGACCCAACATTAAAATATAGTCATTTAAATGGTATTATTGATGTTGTCTTTACTTTTTCACTTGGTTTGTAATTTATTAAAATCCATAAATCAATTATTTAACAAACAAAAAAAATGTTTTAAATTAGTCGAGAAAGGTTTATCATGGGCTGTGCTACTTTCAAATTGACTTCTTCATAGATGTAATGGTGTAAACAGAGCTTTCCAAACCTCATAGGTCTCTTCTTCACGTGTACAGAGCTTTCCAAACCTCACAAGTCTCCTCTCCATGTGCACAGAGCTTTACAAACGCCACAGGTCTCTCCTTCACATCTACGCACCATTACAGCTATAATATTCTCTCATAATGACCTATTAAAAAGTATCACAACAAATCTACACTCCTTCAGGACAAGACCGGCTGCTTTCAGCTCCCAGGAAATCAGTTTTAGTAATAATATTAATATTGACCTATGATGGATGCAGTGGCTCTCTCAGACCCCGGGATCACGTTGTGAGGGACCCCCAGGGTGAAAGCCTCATTGTGGTTTTCGTCCGTCTCTTCCTTCCGCCATATTTTAAACTCCCCCATGGAGCCCCAGCCAGTGGAGAAGCCGATGAACTTCACGTCCGGTTGCCTGGCCGCTTCCCACTCCACAATCACAGAGTCGTTGGAGCCCTGAGTGCCATATCCTATCTAAGAAGAGACAGAGACGTGGGGCGAGTTGGGTGGTCCACACCGCTCCATGTGAAGGTATATGGGAGAGGGAAACAATCCCATTAGTATAGTGGTTCCCAATCTTTTTACGGAGCCCCCCCCCCCCCCACTCAGGGCCCCAATCCATTTGTTTTGACTTCGGGATTGGTTATAGGTTCCCAATAAATGTATTGAATAAGATCCCACATAGTAATACATCAATTGGGTCATTGATGCTATTCTTTCTATATGTAATTCTATCTACTCCCTTTCTCTCCATTTGTCCCTCTGCCCTCCATGTCCTGTTAATCTGAGTCAAACCCTCCCCCACCTAAACTCCGCCCCCACGTCTGCATTTCTGCATTAGTGCCACGTATGTGTGTGGTTTGACTAAATAGACACACCCCGAGCCACTGATCGAGCCATGATATTCAGGGAGGGCAGCTTTACCTGGATGACACCGTTCTTCCAGCTGATCCAGAAGGCCCGGAACTCATCCCAGGTCAAAATGGAGGCCGTGCTGGCGCTGGACATCGGATCCCCCATCTTACTGGTGGAGATCCAGGTCTTGGAGTTCTGCTGCCCGCCAATGACGATCTCGATCATCTCGGCCATGTCGTGGGGGCCAGAGGACAGGGCCACGTGCGCGTCATTGTGTGCTTTCACTGCCAGCTCAAAGTGCGTCATGCGCTGCGGCTTCTGCACGTACTGATACTCAAACTTGTTGGGCGTGGAAATGTGAATTTTCTCTAGGCCCAAAAAAACACCAAATAAATTCACAAAGAAGCCACGGGCCCAGAGGACCATGGGATGCGATGGGAAATACTGGATGTGTGTGCGTGGTTAGATGGGTAATGGAGGAGAGAGGAAAGAACCCTATGTGATGCACTCAACCCTACTAAATGAAAATAATAAACTTTTATTGGTATAATTGAAAAGAGCAAACATAACAAATATATTAAAACCTAAATGGTGTACTGTGCAGTTATGATGTGCAATCACTCCAGATGACCAGATAGTGTCATAACTGGTGTGACACACAGTAGAATAGAGTTACTGTGAATTATCACAATACTTGTATAGAAATGGTAGGTAAGTATAACCCTGTCAGGTAAGTGGTAGGTATACAAACTACACAAGTATGCTGATACACAGGAGCACTGGGAGCATTGGTGATGCAGCACTGTGTTTCAAGGCTGCAGTAGGGCACATAACACTGCTGCATACACAAATAGCCCAATGCAAACCCATTGTGTATGCAGCAGTGTTATGTGCCCTACTGCAGCCTTGAAACACAGTGCTGCATCACCAATGCTCCCAGTGCTCCTGTGTATCAGCATACTTGTGTAGTTTGTATACCTACCACTTACCTGACAGGGTTATACTTACCTACCATTTCTATACAAGTATTGTGATAATTCACAGTAACTCTATTCTACTGTGTGTCACACCAGTTATGACACTATCTGGTCATCTGGAGTGATTGCACATCATAACTGCACAGTACACCATTTAGGTTTTAATATATTTGTTATGTTTGCTCTTTTCAATTATACCAATAAAAGTTTATTATTTTCATTTAGTAGGGTTGAGTGCATCACATAGGGTTCTTTCCTCTCTCCTCCATTACGCTTACTTCACCCTGATAGCACCTCCCTAGAAAGTCTATTTTGAGCTGAGCAGGATTTTCCCCTGCCCACCCCTCCCCCCTCCCCTCTTCCCCACTGACCGTGGTTAGATGGGACCTAAAATAACTGGTTCACCGCAACTGGTTTACGGTAAGTGGCTTAATGGCGCAGTTCACTGAACCGTGATAATATCAGCTCCGGTGAACCCCTTGTTCCCCCGAGATACACACCTATAAAGCTAGCACTTGTACGTCCACATATTTAAATCCCCTGCGTCATGTGGGCCAACAGGAGGCCGCAACTATTGGCCCTCGTAATGCAGGGAGATTTGTAACCGCCATTTTGTTTCCACTGGAAGGCACGGTACCTGCACTAGCTTTACAGGCAAGTATCTCAGAAACCAAGGGGTCCCCAGAGCGGAAATGAACACGATTCAGCTGCAGGGACCCCCTGCTTCCCGTTAATGAAATTATAATAATTTGAGCAGGGGGCGGGGGCGCTCCTGTAAGGTAACTGGTTCTTAGTAACTGGTCTAAAGCAACCAATTCATTTGAACTGGTTTACAGTAACCGATTTGCTCTTGTGTATGGAGTACCAGTCTGCCTTGAAGGCCAATGATAGGTGAGAGGAGTAATGGAGAACGAGGAGGCAAAGAGGGGCAGGAAGATCAATCCAACCTTTAAAAAGTGGCAGCACTGGCCTCACACCCAGGAGAGGGGGGTTTGGATATTTAGGGAGCGCTTTATTGAAAATGTCGCGACTGGGGATATTTAATTTCTGTTCCATTCACCAATCATAGGAGGCAGGAACCTGAACTTACCATTCGGGCAGAAGAAGACGCTGTACGTATACTCCCGCGCTAAGCCCTCTGGCTGGAGGAGACACAAACGGGTTATAAATAGAGGTTTAATAGCTGCATGTTTTCAAACGTACCCCGTCTGAAAGTTACCAAGGAGAAGCCTCTTAACTTGCTGTTATTTTGCCTTTTTTCACCCCAGCCACACGTCTCATTTAGATTTAAACATTTTTATTTTATTTTATTGAGAGACATACTGATGCAAAAAATATTTTCCCCTGGACTTAAAAGATGGCCGCCACAGTGAATAAGTGATCACTGCCATGCTGGAATGTTTGCCGCATGCGTTCCTGCATGCAGTGTATATACAGCAAGATTCCTTAAATAGCTTCTCAGTCACGCTTCTGAGACCAAAATCTGCACAGCTAATGCAGTTATCTTCAACCGTGACATTAAATATAGCAGAAATTATGGAATATTGTTCAACGGTTTTGACTTTTTCAAGTGAATACATGTAAAAATATGCTAAATATTCGCTCGCACTCCAGAAAGGAGAGAATTTCCGTGGTTTCTCCCCACAAATTTACAAACGTCGGCCACAAATGCTTTGCAATGCCGGCTTCTTAATTAAAGGATCAGATCACCCTAGAGCAGGGGTGGGCAACTCCAGTGCTCAAGGGCCACCAACAGGTCTGGTTTTAAGGATATCCCTGCTTCAGCACACGTAGCTCAATTAGTGGCTCCCACCTGTGCTGAAGCAGGATATCCACAAAGCCTGACCTGTTGGTGGCCCTTTACTGGAGGTGCCCACCCATGCCCTACAGTAAGATTTAACGCTCACCCCCCCCTTTTTTTTTTATAACGTATAGGAAGCAGAGTGGAATGTCTCCTTTGCGATTACATTTCACCCCTACATTTGACATTAAATAGATGAGAAGTAGAGAGACACACTGTGTGCTCATTTGCATGTCATTACCCAGAACCCCTAGCTGCAGGCAGGGGAAGCACTGTTTGATAAGCGATAATGGGGAAAGACAGGGTGGCGGACCTGTCTGAAACATGCAAATGCACCACAAGTGGTATTTTTTTGCAATGCTTTGGGCTACTTCTATTAAATGTGATCATTTTCATGATGCTCCCCGCGACATTTTATTAGCTCGATGTTCATCCTCGAACCTAGACCTTATCATTTCCCTACAGTTGAAGCCAACTGGCTTTCACCAGCTGGAAAATATATTTTTACTGTCAACCCCGCGGGACGAGCCAGTGAGAAAAACATGGAAATAAAAGTCATAATTAGAGTTGTGAAATCTCACAATTCCCACGTTGGGAAATTCCTGGAGAGGAAAACATTTAAGAACAGTTAAATCGGAGGGGGGCAGAAGCTCTGTCCCATCCCAGTAAAGGGAATAATTAAACGTCCTGTCCTTAAACCTAAGGCTAGTTCTCCAGTGCTGCACACAAGCCACGATGCGCGACCGCCGACAAGATTTTTGTCTCTTGGCGCGGCGGGCGAGCATTGGTCACGTCACGGCTGCGGTTCAACCAATGAGGGCGAACCAGCCGCGTGACATCATGGCCGCACCCCCGCCACGCCCCCCCATCGGTTCTCCTGGTCTTCAACTGCAGACCACAGGTCGCGGCTGAAACGGGTGCACGTGCCGCCAGACACAACGGCACCCCTACAGCCGTGAGCACTGGGGCTGTAGCCTTATCCAGCCTTGACCGATTTTTCGT
Source organism: Ascaphus truei (assembly GCF_040206685.1). Lineage (NCBI taxonomy): Eukaryota > Metazoa > Chordata > Amphibia > Anura > Ascaphidae > Ascaphus > Ascaphus truei. The sequence continues at coordinate 12,635 of NW_027455663.1, forward strand.
ATGACATGTTTAACTCAGACAGTATCCAAAATTTTACCCCAAAACAATCAGAAAATCTACTAATAATTTTAGTTTTAAGGATGCCCGCTGTGTCGGGGAGACTCTGTGGCTGTTATATCCTCTCCCAGAATCCTCTGCCTGTCTCAGCCTCACTGATTATTAAGCTTATGCCTCCCATGTGAGGGCAATGACATCATCAGACTGGAAGGAAAAGGCTTCACCCACCTCACACCTCCATGTTGTTCTATTCCCAGGCTGGGAATAGACAGGGTTTCTCAGAAGGATTTTCTACCACTAAGAAAAATCTAAGGATATTTGAATGGGGGCCTAGGGTTGCCAGGTGTCCAGTATTGAACCGGACTGTCATTTGGACACTGTCCAGTAAAAAAATGAGAGGTAATACTGGACATAGTGACCTGACCGGCTTGGGAGCCGCGGGATTTCCCAGATCAGGCCTGTTGCTAGGGGGCTGGGCAGCATCCTCCATCCTGATTGGCTGCATTACCCAGCAGCAGCCAATCAGTAGGAAGTAACAGGAGCCTGGGGGTGGGGCCAAGGAGAGGAGGAAACAGCATGGAGAGGTGTGTATGTCACCTTTCACCACTATGTCCAGTATTTTGGAGAAGCCACCTGACAACCCTAAGTGAGGCTGCAGCGTATCTGGTGGGAGGAACTTCCAAAAGGAAAGGAAAACATTGATTTAAAAAAAAAAAATTGTTACTTCTTCACCAGTCGTTATGTAACCAGTAACCTCTGTTATGCCTAATATCTTCACACGTTTAGTTCAACAAAATAACCGCCATCATGAAACACACAACGTACAAATATTTTGCTCGAGGCTTATACGTTTTATATATATATATATATATATATATATATATATATATATATATATATATATATATATATATATATATATATATATATATATATATACAGTGTTCGACAAACCTATACATTTGCTCGCCCCGGGCGAGTAGATTTAACCCCCGGGCGAGTAAATATTGGCCCAAGCAGCACACGTTTGGTACTAGGTGGCGAGTAGATTTTTTTGTGTGGCGAGTAGATTTTTTGGTGATTTGTCAACGTGTGTGTGTGTGTGTGTGTGTGTGTGTGTGTGTGTGTGTGTGTGTGTGTGTGTGTGTGTGTGTGTGTGTGTGTGTGTGTGTGTGTGTGTGTATATATGAAAAGAAGGAGAAAAAACAGCAGGAAAATTGACCTCCTACAAATATTTTTTCCTTCGCTATTTCTCCAATGTAAATAGGAAACAGGACTGCAACGTAAACATTCTATTCTCTGCAAGGGGAAGGAGTTCTGAAAGGTGCCGGTTTGAACCCCTTCCCTGCCAGGGAGGCCCGGTCCCTGTAGCAGAGAAGAGATTACGTTCGGACGGCAGACCTCACTTACCTCAACCATTACGCTTCTCCGGACAAAATCGCTTCCAGCCGGGGCCCTCTTCTCTGTATATATGTCCTCTGTGTACTTGTGTTTGAGGCCCTGGGGCCCGTCTGGGAAGCAGTTGATGCCTCCGTAGGCCAGGGCTCTGGCTGGAATGATAAACCGATTGTAACGATTTCAGAAATATTTTATACATTATTATTTGGTCATTTATACAGGGGTCTCAAACTCTGTCCTCAGGGGCCACATCCAGGCCAGCTTTTATGGATTTCCCTGCTTCAGCACAGTCAAAGACTGAGCCACTGATTGAGCCACCTGTGCTGAAGCAGGGATATCCATAAAACCTGGCCTGTTGGTGGCCCTTGAGGACGGAGTTTGAGACCCTTGATGTAGAATCGTCCTGAAACAGCAAGTGACACTAAGTTCTTTAGTTTCTGTTTGTTTCACTGACATTTTTTTTTTAATGCCCTGCAAAGAGTTAAAGGGGATTTCACTCTAAAAGGTCCAAAGTGCACTGATGACAGTGACACGTTTAAAGGGTTGATTGATGGGGGTTTAAGCTAAATCTGACATTTATATGTGTTTTTAAATAATGTTGGTCAAGTTCCAGTGCAAACTGGGTGAGCGGAGACTTGGGAAGGGTTTGATTTCCTCTGCCTGCTCCCTTCTGTCTGATGTTCCAAACAGGAGTTTGCACAGGCAACTCTCTCCCCCTTCCTTTCCCTCTCATCGTTATTGGCTGTCTGATAAGGACAGGGTGGGATAAGGGTTAAGAAAACACTTGGTTGACAAACTCTCCCCCATTCACAGACCCTGATGAAAAGCAACGGGTAATTATTTATCAAAGAAACAAAAGCAACCACAGATTTGCCATTAGCACGGTTATATTAGTTTAAGGAATTAAATTCTTTGAAACAGGTAGTTTTTTGGCTGCATTCTGTATATAGGATTGCACATTGAATGCAATA
>NW_027455663.1:20000-32913 GCF_040206685.1 Ascaphus truei
GCCTCACGCCTCCATCGGCATTTCATTTACACGCCTGGGGGAAGAGCGCGGGGCCTCTACCACCACCGCGCCCCCACCTAGAAAATCACTTGCGCACCCCTGCTCTATGCCTGGGGTGGGCAACTCCAGTCCTCGAGGGCCACCAACAGGTCACGTTTTCAGGCTATCCCTGCTTATAGCCTGAAAACCTGACCTGTTGGTGGCCCTTGAGGACTGGAGCTGCCCACCCCTGCTCTATGCCTTGAATACAAACAGTAGTACTGTGCCCAGAAGGGGTTAAACACCAGTGTTGCATAGGTAGGCAAAGGCATTAAAGGGACCACACATTACTAAGCAATGCAGAGAAGGGGATAACAGGGTGAGTGCCCCACTCTTATCATCACCGCCCCAATTGACATGGCACTGCATTAAAAGGAAGTCTGCTGCCTGACACATCTACACTTGGAAGTCACATTGCAAGGGTACTGGGTGACGCAGGGTACTGGGTGACGCAGGGTACTGGGTGACGCAGGGTACTGGGTGACGCAGAATACCACTACTTTATTTTTTATTTTTGCAGACTTCCTTTCCAGGTTTAAAATTAATATACGGTATTGCTGCTATTTAATAAAAAAAATGTAATCCCTGCTGAATATAATGAAGTATGACTTGCAGCCTGGCTTAACCAGTGCCCCACAGAGCTGACAATCTACACCTTCAGTGACATACGGAAGGCAAAGCAAAACTTGGCCCCTCTGGCAGTGTAGGGGTTAACTGCCCTAACCCGGCCAAAAATGTGCTTGGCACGGGATTTATTTTGGCGGATTTTGCTTCCACTGGAAAGAAAATATTAACACGTTTAGAAGAAGGGAAAATAAAAGAAGAAGGTTTGGGAAGTCCGAATATAGAATTCCTATCAGGCTCGGGGCCGTCGCCGGTGAGCGGTTTGGTTTAACCGTTTCTGTGCAGAGTCGCTGGGCGATGCGGCCGGCCCCAGCAGAGAAGCAGCAGGTGCGGGCTCAGCCAGGACCCGGGGGCGAGAGGTGAAGACGTGAAGCAGGGCTCATCACCAAATGCATTTCCAAAGGCGTCAGGACCGTAAACAAAATAGGAGTAGAAGCCGCGGTCTAGGATGACTTGCCGCAGCCACTCCTCTGCCGCCGATGGCAGCTCGCCGCCGTCCGTCTCGCCGCAAAGGTAACCCTCTAACGTTACCCCAAAAGCCCCTAAACTTAACTCCTTACCCTAACCCATCGTTAACCGCTTACCTTAACCCCATAAAACTTAACCCCCAATGCCAATGCTGATCTTCACCCTAAAAACCTTAACCTCTTACCCTAAAACCCCTAACCTTAACCTCTTACCCTAAAACCCCTAACCTTAACCTCTTACCCTAAAACCCCTAACCTTAACCTCTTACCCTAAAAAGTTAGGCCTTATCCTAAAACCCCGAGAGTCCTTACCCTAACCGCTAATCTTAACTCCTTACCCTAAAAACCCTAACCCATTACCCTAAAAAGCTTAACCGCTTACCCTAAAACCCCTAAAGTTAACTCCTTAATAATTTACCTTAGTGGCGAGAAGTCCTATGCGGTTGATTGGCGCTAGCGGTTTGGATGCGGCGAGACGGCCGTTGGCGAGTTGGCTGTGGCAAGTTGGCCCATTCCGCAGAAGCAGGACCATTTCAACCAATGGGGAAAAGGGGGCCGTCTCCCAGGGACCACCACCACCGTCAGGTCCCCACCGCACCCGCAGGGAGAGAGAGTGATGGGGCCAGAGGTGGGAGTTTCTATATTTTCAATCTTTAAGTATCGACTGAAAATCAAAAGTGGAAAAAGCCCCCGGAACCAATCGCCCCACAAGTACGCAGATTAAAGTGGGTGACGTATGAATATTCATTGATATATCATTTCGTTTATCATAGTGTATGGTATTTTCTTAAAAGTAAGGGGGCCCCACTAGTTTATTCGTCACCTGGTGCCCACCCAAAAGATAGGGGACAGGGAGAGAAAGAGGACCGTCAGGGAGAAGGGACACGGGGGAATGTAACAGAGAAGGGACAGAATGAACATAAGAGACACAGACAGGGGGCAGTGACAGGCAGTGTTGTAATTTGGGGACTTGACCGCCTTACTGGGTATTCTGGCACTGGATGGAGATGGCATGTTTAAGGGTTTGGAGAACGGGGAACTGAAGGTGTTATAGAGTTTTACAGCAGAGCCTGCTGTGAAAGAAAAGGGTTAATGACAAATTATTTCACCATCTCCCTCTCCTTTCCTTTCATTTGCCCTCAGCCCACAGCAGACTGTCAGCTCCTCAGCAGACAGCAGATTGTCAGCTCCTCAGCACACAGCAGACTGTCAGCGACTGAGGCCCGCAGCAGACTCTCCAGAGCCTCCCTGTGGCTACAGAGTCCTGAAACGTTAATCCGGCTGGAGCAGAAGTCAGCAGGTTATCTGTGGCTGGCATTCTCCCCCCTATACCTCTGCCAAACACACCGGCTCTGCCAAGTGCCACTTCCGCTCTCACAGAGAATCACAGAATTCCTTCCCTGAAATCGGCCCAAAACAGGTTTCCCTTATATAGCGCGGTCTATAGAATTTTGAAGACACAACAAGTCCCTGCCCCGAAGAGCTCACAATCTAATTTTTGAGGGTGAAATGAATGACCATATTGACTAAGTGGTGCTATACCTTCACTTATATGGAATGGATGGTGTCATACACCATAGCACCGCTATGGGCCAAGGTGACATGCCCAAGTCACCAAAGGATAGGACACTGGGATGCAGTCCAGGATCACCCACTTCAAAGGCAGGGTTCTTACCACGAAGCTGCGTTATACAGCTCCGGTCGTGCAGGCGACAGTAACATGTATAGTTCTTAATGTCCATACTGACCAAATCCCCTATCATTATTAGTCTTTCTTTTTATATAGTGCCAGCCATAAACATGAATGTAAACATATGGAAAAGGGAATCCTGCCCCATAGAGCTGACACTTTAACGGTATAATAGTAAACATACAGGCACAGCCTCCTTAACCCCTTCACTTCCAGGGCGGCAGAAAAACATTGAGGAGCAATATATCACCACGCAGATGTAGCATTGGGTATTTTTGTCTTGTGTTGTATACATTTGGCCACGCTCAGTAGCACTCCTTTTGACACAAATATATATATATGATGTGGCGGGTTCTAGGGTTAGAGCTTGCAGGGATTGTGTGTTCATTAATAACACTCAGAGCAAAAAAATAAAACGCAGAGCAACATAATAACATGCAGAGCAACATAATAACATGCAGAGATATAATAACACGCAGAGCGATACAATAACATGCAGAGCGATATAATAACATGCAGAGATATAATAACATGCAGAGCGATATAATAACACGCAGAGCGATACAATAATATGCAGAGCGATATAATAACACGCAGAGCGATATAATAACACGCAGAGCGATATAATAACATGCAGAGCGATATAACATGCAGAGCGATATAATAACATGCAGAGCGATATAATAACATGCAGAGCGATATAATAACATGCAGAGATATAATAACATGCAGAGCGATATAATAACACGCAGAGCGATACAATAACACGCAGAGCGATACAATAATATGCAGAGCGATATAATAACACGCAGAGCGATATAATAACACGCAGAGCGATATAATAACATGCAGAGCGATATAACATGCAGAGCGATATAATAACATGCAGAGTGATATAATAACATGCAGAGCGATATAATAACATGCAGAGATATAATAACATGCAGAGCGATATAATAACACGCAGAGCGATACAATAACATGCAGAGCGATATAATAACACGCAGAGTGATATAATAACACGCAGAGTGATATAATAACATGCAGAGCGATATAATAACATGCAGAGCGATATAATAACATGCAGAGCGATATAATAACATGCAGAGCGATATAATAACACGCAGAGCGATATAATAACACGCAGAGCGATATAATAACATGCAGAGCGATATAATAACATGCAGAGCAATATAATAACACGCAGAGCGATATAATAACACGCAGAGCGATATCATAACACGCAGAGAGATATAATAACATGCAGAGGTATAATAACATGCAGAGCGATATAATAACATGCAGAGAGATATAATACCATGCAGAGAGATATAATAACATGGAGAGATATAATAACACGCAGAGCGATATAATAACACGCAGAGCGATATAATAACACGCAGAGCGATATAATAACACGCAGAGCGATATAATAACACGCAGAGCGATATAATAACACGCAGAGCGATATAATAACATGCAGAGAGATATAATAACATGCAGAGAGATATAATAACATGCAGAGCGATATAATATGCAGAGCAATATAATAACATGCACAGCGATATAATAACATGCAGAGCGATATAATAACATGCAGAGCAGTATAATAACATGCAGTGCGATATAATAACATGCAGTGCGATATAATAACACGCAGAGCCATATAATAACACGCAGAGCAGTATAATAACACGCAGAGCAGAGAGGTATAACACGCAGAGCGATATAATAACACACAGAGCGATATAATAACACGCAGAGCGATATAATAACATGCAGAGAGATATAATAACACGCAGAGCGATATAATAACATGCAGAGAGATATAATAACATGCAGAGAGATATAATAACATGCAGAGAGATATAATAACATGCAGAGCGATATAATAATATGCAGAGCAATATAATAACATGCACAGCGATATAATAACATGCAGAGCGATATAATAACATGCAGAGCAGTATAATAACATGCAGTGCGATATAATAACATGCAGTGCGATATAATAACACGCTGAGCCATATAATAACACGCAGAGCAGTATAATAACACGCAGAGCAGAGAGGTATAACACGCAGAGTGATATAATAACATGCAGAGTGATATAATAACATGCAGAGAGATATAATAACATGCAGAGCGATATAATAATATGCAGAGCGATATAATAGCACGCAGAGCGATATCATAATATGCAGAGCGATATAACATGCAGAGCGATATAATAATATGCAGAGCGATATAATAACATGCAGAGCAGTATAATAACATGCAGAGCAGTATAATAACATGCAGTGCGATATAACACGCAGAGCCATATAATAACACGCAGTGCGATATAATAACACGCAGAGCCATATAATAACACGCAGAGTGATATAATAACATGCAGAGCAGTATAATAACATGTAGAGCAATATAATAACACGCGGAGCAGAGAGGTATAACACGCAGAGTGATATCATAACACGCAGAGAGGTATAATAACATGCAGAGCCATATAATAACACGCAGAGCAATGTAATCACATGCAGAGCAATGTAATCACATGCAGAGCAATGTAATCACATGCAGAGCAATGCGTTGTTGGCCTCTCTGGTGGGGAAGATGCCTTTCTTACAATGCTAAAGTAGGAGAATGTTCTGCTTGTGTGTGTTAGTAAGTGGGTTTACCTGACATTGAAGCAGTGCCATACCCACGTCTCAGGAAAGTACGTCCGCTTTCTCTTTTCAGTTCTGCAAAATAATAAAAAATGATAAATAATAATTTATTTAACAAAGAAGCGCCAGCATCTTCTAGAAGTCAGTTTCTCCTATTCTTTTATGGCAGTCACTATGTATTTATCCGAACTTTGCTGTGATATTTTCTCATTTCTATTTGATGGCGTCTGCCTCAGACTAGCAGATTTAGGATCACAGAAGCAAGAAGTCTGGACATACATGTGGGATCTAAGCACGTGCATCTGTATTTGTACAGCACCATCCATGTACATATTGCTTCACAGTAGCAATAATAGGAATAAGCTCTTCAAACATCATTAACTATACATTAGGACAAACTTGCAGAGACAGTAGAAGGGTGTTATGGTATGCAAGGGGTGACAGTACGCAATGCGCATATGCAAAAGTTACAGCATGCAAGGCACATATGCAAGGGGTTATGGTACGCAACACGTGTACGCAAATGGTTACAGTATGCAATGTGTGTACATAAGGGGTTACAGTATGCAATGTGTGTATGCAAGGGGTTACAGTATGCAATGTGTGTATGCAAGGGGTTACAGTATGCAATGTGTGTATGCAAGGGGTTACAGTACGCAATGTGTGTATGCAAGGGGTTACAGTATGCAATGTGTGTATGCAAGGGGTTACAGTACGCAATGTGTGTATGCAAGGGGTTACAGTATGCAATGTGTGTATGCAAGGGGTTACAGTACGCAATGTGTGTATGCAAGGGGTTACAGTATGCAATGTGTGTATGCAAGGGGTTACAGTACGCAATGTGTGTATGCAAGGGGTTACAGTACGCAGTGTGTATGCAAGGGGTTTCAGTACACAAAGCAGGTATGCAAGGGGTTTCAGTGCGCAATGAGCGTACACAGAGTTACAGTAAGCACGTGTGGAAGGGACGAGCTACTAAAATACTTTGTTAGAGGTTTTTGAGACAGGCCTCAGAGGAGGACAGAGCCTGTGCCTGTCGGATAATGAGGGGAAGGGCATTACAGATATGTGGGGCAATCAGTGGGAAAGGTTTTAGGCAGGAAAGGGCTTTAGATATAAAAGGAGTAGACAGAAGACATCCTCCAGCAGAACGCACGATTCCTGTACAGCGAGAAGTGGGTTTGGGTTTGATCTGGTGAAGAACCAGTTTTGCTCAGGTGATTGAATTATGTTTCAGCCCCTGCCCCTTACCGTGGGGCAATCCTGGAGTGGGAAGAACCCACCAGTGTCCCAGTGTGTGGCTGGAACGCTGGCACGGCCTCGTCTGTGAACATGCCGCCATTTTGCCGGTGGTTAAGGCTCACAACGTCCGTCATCACGACCAGTCCCGTCTCCTGGATAAAAAAAATCCCCCAGGAGAGGCACGTAAAGCCTGTGTCCTGTCCCATGGGAGCGTGAGGGGGGACGGGCTATACCCAACTATTACTTAGTGCTGGGGGCAGATACCAGGCACAGGAGTTACATATATATATACACATGTATATATACACACACATACACACACACACACACAGTTGCCAACCTGTCTAAGACATGCAAATGAGCACACAGTAATATTTCCATTTGCTATATGCTTTGCTGCGGAGGGTTTTTGTCACTTTTTTTACCCACCATAACTTAACTAAGTATATATATATATATTTATTTTTTATTTTTTTATTATTATTATTTTTTAAGTTGGCACATTCTGTCTGTGAGTGGGTTTACTGGCTTTGCATCTCATCCCAGGCTATGTTTAAAAGCTGTGTTTAAAGCAGTATGCATTGGCTTAAGGGTTTAACCATGCAATGTGTGTGGTCTTGAGACAAAAGGTGGCACTGTGTGCTCATTTGTATGTCATTTCCCAGAATCCCTTGCTGCAGTGGAAGCACTGTATGCTAGAAAATAATGGTGAAGGGCAGGGTTGCAGACCTGTCTAAGACGTGTGAATGTGCTCACAAGTAATATTTTTATATGATACATATATATATATATATGACATATATATATATATAGAGAGATATATATATATATATATATATATATATATATATATATAGAGAGAGAGAGAGAGAGAGAGAGAGAGAGAGAGAGAGATATATATATAGAGAGAGAGAGAGAGAGAGAGAGAGAGAGAGAGAGAGAGAGAGAGAGAGAGAGAGAGAGAGAGAGAGAGAGAGAGAGAGAGAGAGAGAGAGAGAGAGAGAGAGAGAGAGGCATATATTATAAACAATTCATTAAGTAAAATAATTCTCAATTGATGAATAGTCTAATAAATTATTATTTATAAGAAATCATTGTGTCTTCTCTACCCTCCTTCCTGTCTTCTCTCTCTCACCGTGAAGGCGAAACGCGCGTCTTTCGTGATGTCCCAGTGCCAGGGGAACACGGAGGAGCGACGGCGCCTCCCTGAGCTCAGTCCCGGCCACCAGAAGTGCCCTTCGTCTTTCCCCGTACCGTAAGCGTCCGACACGTCGTATTCCGACAGCTCCCGAAATATCTGCCAGAGCACAGGATTGGAAGGATTTAGATACTGATCTCTGAATTGGTAACGTGCTTTACGTTTAGAATCCAATGCCAGCTGTGCGCAGGAGCATGAAAACACGCAGAGAAGCCTTAATGTCTAGTGCCTGTTCTAAACAATGTATCAAGGTTTGCGCTCCAGTGTTGCCCCATGTGCCTGATGCAATAGGAGGAGTTATAGGGGGCAGTTATATGGGGCAATAGGAGGAGTTATAGAGAGCAGTTATATGGGGCAATAGGAGGAGTTATAGGGAGCAGTTATATGGGGCAATAGGAGGAGTTATAGGGAGCAGTTATATGGGGCAATAGGAGGAGTTATAGGGAGCAGTTATATGGGGCAATAGGAGGAGTTATAGGGAGCAGTTATGAGATGCATCATATTCTGCATCTCTGTCACTGGTCTCCCTCTTTCTTCTTATTTAAAGCTGCCCTGGTTACCGCTCTGCTATATATATATTATATATATATATATATAATAGTTATTGAGGCAAAAAGTGACACTGTGTGCTCATTTGCATGTCATTTCCCAGAATCCCTTGCTGCAGTGGAAGTGCTGTATGCTGGGTGATAATGGGGAAAGGCGGGGTTGCAGACCTGCCTAAGACATGCAGATGAGCATACAGTTATATTTGCAAATATATATATATATATATATTTTTTTTTTTAAATAGATGTATAGGTACTCCACAAAATTTTGGTCGTTTAATTTAGTCAACGTTTTGGTTCTCAATGGGACCTTTCTCAAGATTGAGAAAAATCCCATTGAAAACAGAAATGTTGGATAAATTAAATGACCAAAATGGAGTGGAGCGCCTATACGCTTATTTTGTTTTCTATACTATATGCATACAGTATATAAAGCACCCCGTTTTCCTATATACTTATCTTTGAGTCACTCTTTCATGTTATTACTATACTGTATATATATGCGTGTCCTTATAATATATATATATTATATACTATATAGACACGGGAAACCGACCTGTTCCCGTGTGATCTGGAAGCCGCTGCGCAGGAGGTACACGCTCTTATCCACGGTGGACACGCACACGCAGCTCCCTCTGGCGGCCTTCACCTTCACATCCATGACATCCCCTGGTCTGGAGTCATTAGAGGAGAGAACCAGTGACACCTGTGCAGCGACAAAAAGTAGTACTGAGTATCCAGCCACAGACGTCATTATATCATTATATATCAGGCTGTTAAACCAACATTAACCAATCAGGATGCTCCAAATCTGCAAAAGCCCCTCTTGTCTTGTCAATAGGGGCTAATAAATGTGTAATGGAATTATTATTGGTGCCATATGGTAGTATAGGAGGAAGTGCTCACACGGTGTAATCCTATATCAGAGCTGATTTTCTTACCGAATGTTTGGATGAAACGGACCATTGTCATAATCCCTCCCTAACGGTTAGTGCCTTTACGTTTGGGAATAGAGTCCGCAAAGAGAAGTTGGGAAGAGACCGTGCTTTGGTACCCGATACAAAATGGGATGATCTAAAACCGTATTTAAATGCAGAATTCAGACATTTAAGGGGTAATTCTATATACTGCACAGCAGCCGTTTGGTTAGTTTTTGGACAAAAAGTCCAGTTGAGTTCAAAGGAGATTTGTCTGCAGACCAGCTGCTTTGGAAATAAAACAATCAGGTCCTTCATTTCCTCTAGGGCAGGGGGCTCAACTCCAGTCCTCAAGCCTCCCCAACAGGTCAGGTTTTCAGGATATCCCAGCATCAGCACAGGTGGATCAATCAGTCCCTGCTTCATCACAGGTGGCTCAATCATTCCCTGCTTCAGCACAGATGGCTCAATCATTCCCTGCTTCAGCACAGATGGCTAAATCAGTCCCTGCTTCGGCACAGGTGGCTCAATCTTCGACTGAGTCTCTGATTGAGCCACCTGTGCGCTGGGATATCCTGACCTGTTGGAGGGGTGGGGGGGCTTGAAGACTGGAGTTGAGCACCCCTGTTCTATGGAATCTGCAAAGATGTGTTATTTTAACACCGTGTGTTCCCACGGCAAAATGCAACAACTCAGTGACTCTTGGGGAATGCCTTCTTTTCTCTAACCTGTGATTTTACCCCCACAATGGAGCAGCGTTTCCATCGGAGACCCAGGCTTTGGGAGATGCAATATTTTATCATGCTAGCATCCAACAGATAACCATGAGGCTTTATATCCAGCAAAATACAATTTGTGTGGTAGATGCCCATTGCTCATTGTCAGACATGGCCAGATTATTTAAAAAGGAAATGGATTACGAGGACAGATAGGATATTATGTTTAATCTGAACAAAATTTCCAAACCATCGAACATAATCCAACTAGGAGGAGATATAGGGAGCGATTCTATAGGGTAATAGGAGGAGTTATAGGGAGCAGTTGTATGGAGTTTAGGAGAAGTTACAGAGAGCGGTTATATGGAGAAATAGGAGGGGATATTGGGAGTGGTTATATGGGACATAAGGAGGAGTTATAGGGAGCGGTTATATGGGGCATAAGGAGGCGTTATATAGGGCAATAGGAGGAGTTATAGGAAGCAGTTATATGGGGCATAAGGAGGAGTTATAGGGAGCGGTTATATGGGGCATAAGGAGGAGTTATAGGGAGAAGTTATATGGGGCATAAGGATGAGTTATAGGGAGCGGTTATATGGGGCATAAGGATGAGTTATAGGGAGAAGTTATATGGGGCATAAGGATGAGTTATAGGGAGCGGTTATATGGGGCATAAGGATGAGTTATAGGGAGCGGTTATATGGAGCAATAGGAGGAGTTATAGGGAGCAGTTATATGGGGCATAAGGCGGAGTTATAGGGAGCGGTTATATGGAGCAATAGGAGGAGTTATAGGGAGCAGTTATATGGGACATAAGGAGGAGTTATAGGGAGGGGTTATATTGGGCATAAGGAGGAGTTATAGGGAGCGGCTATATCAGAGAGTCCGGACATTACCTGGTTTTCGAAGGCTGGTTTTATCGGTATCTGCACACTGTCGGTTACCCCCTCTCCGTTTTCCCGCACATAATAAACCAGCAGGCGGCTCAGGGGGGCCATGTTGTGAGTGACGGGGAAATGCACATAAGTCAGCCACACGTCGGGGTCCGCAGCGGGGGGCTGTGTGGGAGCTGGGAGGGGAAACAACGAGACAGCACGCCGACATTTAACAAGCAGACATTTAACTTCTTCTAAGGCCATTTTATATAAAAGGTGTAATAATTTATATACATGTCTTCTTTATAAAAAAAAAAAGCCTCAGCCATTTTTCTCGTTATATTTAAAGAAAATGTTCTCTGTTATAAAAATATATATATATAACAAAAAGCTTATATTTATTATATTTTATTGTCTGATGCCGTCTTATTGTTTTGAATATATATATACAGTATATAACCAAGCTGAGTTCCTGATCCCAGAGTGGATAAAAAGCTGATACTAATCTAAATTGCTGTAAGTGCATATCTCACCAAATTGTTATTCTGATAATCTGACGTACTACCCTATGATGGTTCTTTTTCTCTTTTTTTCTTTCTCTCCCTGGTTTTTTTTGCGCCTAGGTCACTCTTTCTTTTATATATATATATATATATATATATATATATATATATATATATAATCTGTTATGTTGTTAGTTAGGCTAAATTAAAAATAAAACAGAATTATGAATGGATAATGGATGTGAAATAATGTTCAGTGGTCAGGAAGCAGTATATGTGGACAGGACACATCACACGCTGTAGGAGGCCTCTATCTGCATGTGACATTATGTTCAATGGTCAGGGAGCAGTATACGGGAGCAGATTGTAGGAGTTCTGGATTAACTGGTTGTTACCTCATGTTCAAAGCCCAGGGAGAAGTATACATAAACAGCACACATTTGAGAAGGTGGGCGATATGGAGTAACTGGATCTGTCAGGTATCCTTCTCGGGAGCTCACCTGTCCCCGCCGCCTGGGTCACCCGGCCGTCCTTGTCGAATGTCACCGAGGCGGCTCTCTTGCTCCTCTGCAGGGTCACATTCCTTGGCTGCCAACCAGACAGCACAATGTTCCCCCGGGATGCCACCTCGTAGTGCAGGGCAAAATCACATGGGCAGGTGGACATCAAGGCAATCCAGGTCTCCTCCCCCACCTGTGACCAGGAGAGGGGACATGTGATGACAGGACTGCCACCCTCTGCTACACTTGTACTGCCCTCACCCCTTGCAATTTGGCATCATATAGAGGCGTTACTATGAACTGAAAGCACTCATCCATGTAACACCTTCCCTATAATTTCAACCTATTCTTTGCTTTAGACTTCATAGAGGTAACTGGAAAGAACAATTATTAAAATCAGATGTAATACGTATTAATCATATGTATCAGGAGAAAGACTACTTCAGTAAGAATGACCAAATAATTAACAGTCCTCTTTTATTTTTATTTATTTATTTTAGAAAATCACGGCTGCAGACAATTTTAGACTTCCAAATAATGTTTTCTGATCAATATTGTAATTGCTGATATCTTCGTATGCCATAAAATAAAGTAATTTTCCTGTAATGAAACAATGACAAACCTCATCACAAAGTGATCTGCTCAAGTGACCCTGGTAGGAATTGAACGCTCAACCGTTATATGTAAAACCGGATCTAAAACCGATAATTAGGGATGATGTTTATGAAGGGAATGATGAAAATGTAGAGACCGTGTGGTAGAAATTAGCAGTGGAGGTAAAGTACAAAGAAAATGTTTGTAGGGATATGCTATAAACCACCAAATATCTGACAGAGGAAGCCAAAATACTTTTGCAACTGGAGAACTTGGTCATGTTTGCATGCTCTTTCTCCTTGAGAAAGTGCCCAAGAGGCGTGAAACGCGTGGG